>NC_085091.1:3286522-3289022 GCF_963422355.1 Corticium candelabrum | reverse complement strand
TGGTGACTAGTACCGATTATCAACGAACCACACAGAGTGCTAAGTGTCTACTCAACGGACTATTGGGCCATGACCGGTACCCACCTATAGTGAAGTCAAGAGGCACACTGTTCTATAATCCAAAGTTCGGATTTGTACCTAACTGTCTGTCACTCGACATGATCTGGAAACAGATTCGATTTCAGCCGGAGTTTCTACGAGCACATACTACGTGGATAGACGCAAAAATCAAAATGCAAAACTTTCTTTCATATTCAAAGAGGAAAGTGAAATCACACCAGAGTGCAATCGAGTTCTATGAAGGACTAGTGTGCCACTACTGTCACCTATACGACAGTGGACTTTCCAATAGTATCACTCCGTGTGTCCGAAATAAGTGCATATCGCCGTCGCTCAAGAAAAAAACGATAAAGGCAGCTGATATGTTCACAAGACTCCAAAATAATAAAAAAGTTAGTCGCACGTTTTACTCTGTCCATCAAGCAGACCATACATAGACGTCCGATGTAGCATGCATGCTCGCCGCTTAATTCCGATGCCTACAGTACACCGATATCAGGATCTTCGCTCTGAGTACCTCTAGACACGCATGTATATATAGTGTGTTTAACCGGCATTGTGACTTGTTTCTTGCATAGACGGCGCTTCTCCAAATTCAGCCGTTCATCGCTCAAATCGTATCAAACTTCAGAAATTGGATAGACGGACACAAGCACTATCAGTTATTCTTCTTTTCCGGTCACGACACGACCGTGACCGCTGTGCTCTCGGCTCTCAATGCATTTGACGGTCATCGGCCTCCGTACTCATCCAGAATTGTATTCAAGCTTTGGAAGTCACTACCAGCGACGTGCACATGGTACGGACTTTGTACAATGGACAAGTGATCGGCTCGAACGTCATCAGTGAATTGATGAATTTTCATCTGTTTGAACGTAATCTCATGATTGGATCATTGAGAAGCAGGGATTCTCATACAAGAGGTTGTTTGGGACTATTCAATTAATCCTTTTGTTCTCAATACTTTGACTCTGAATTTCAGTGATTTAATTAAAGAGCAAACTCAGAGATAAGTTAGAATAACTATTGAGATAACACTTAACTATTGTGCAGTAGCCAGAACTCAATATGTCTGGTACATGCAAATTAAACTACGCCCACAGCTTCCTGTTTTGACAACATGCATGAGAGGCGTCCTACTGTGCCAAGACTAAACCAGGAGCATTGCTACAATAGCCTGACTGTTATTGCATTTGTCATTAGCATTACAGCTGGCAGAATATGATGTTTTGTATACTGAGTTGCCATTCACTAGGTCTCTTAGCAACAGCCTGAAATACAATACAAGCATTGCAAGGTATAGGTAAGTTGTTTTGTATAGAACATATCTATTGTTTACAGATCAATTACTACAGGCACTTGCAGAAGTTGCACTAGAGCGAATCTGTGTAACTTCCTGGATGCTCTAAACATGCATGTCTGCTCTCTGCAGTCCTTCAACCATGGCGTTACTGCCGGTATCAAATCAGCAATTGTCACTAGAGTACTAACAGAAAACACCTAGAATTTATTTCTAATATCAGAGGATGCTCTCGCCTTAAGGCTTGAAGTTTTTTGCTGTCTGTGGTTTGCCA
The DNA here is from genome assembly GCF_963422355.1 of Corticium candelabrum. Taxonomy (NCBI): domain Eukaryota; kingdom Metazoa; phylum Porifera; class Homoscleromorpha; order Homosclerophorida; family Plakinidae; genus Corticium; species Corticium candelabrum. The sequence goes on along the minus strand of NC_085091.1, from coordinate 3,287,388 downwards.
TACAATCTTGTGATCTCTCAGCTAGTGTTTAATATGCTAAGTCTAAGGGTAGCATCAGTTGACTAATCGTAAATTATATCTGCAAGTTGCTTGTATCACTTACTCTTATCATTTGATGCAGATTATGTCAGGCTGGACCTCCAAAATTGGAGAGACCAGCTGCAAGGGTTATAGGACCCTGCCAAGAGGCCACACCTACTAATATTAGGAAGGTCGTGGCCTCCCCAAGTTATGTGTAGCGACGCCACTGGATGAGAACTAACTGCTAGCTGCTCCCTATAGTTCACTACAACTCTTGTATGAACCATCACTAATATCTGTCAATAAATCAGTATGTAGAAAGTTGAATTCTAAATTAGTGTTAGTATTAGCATTAGGCAATATAGTTGAAATTGCTCTAAAACTATAAAGAGACCCTCATCATGTAAAGCTGAGCTTTATTTACCTTTTATATAGTAATTAAATGCACAGTGTAAAGACAACATAAAGCGATGGACAGAGTTATCAATTTCGACAAATCACATACAACATAAACACACACACACACACACACACACACACACACACACACACACACACACACACACACACGCATGCAAGCACACACACGCGCGTGCACACACACACACACACAAATGGCAAACGGATAAGAAGCTGCCAAATACACAGTTACGCTGCTCAGCCGAGTTCCTGTGCAATCAGTAAAGTGCTAGGGCCATGCTAAGCAATCTCTTGAAGCCCGCACAGGTTCTCGCATGAGCACTGACTGTGGCACCAATTGTGGTGTCGACACCCAAAGTCCTACCAGACTCAATGGCTAATAAACTTTGTCACAGTTGGGGGCCTTGGCCAGCCCCAATCACTGA
>NC_085091.1:3141522-3284022 GCF_963422355.1 Corticium candelabrum | reverse complement strand
CATTGACTTGTTGGTGCATCAAAACTTTAAAATCTACAAAATCTTTGGTGCACATCTTCTGATTACAGTCAATTGTAAATGACTGCACCAACAGTGTAAGACTTGTGGATGCTTGCGTACAACACACAGACACATGGACACACGGACACCCCACACACATTCATTTACCCTATTCCTATTCCACATCTGTGGTAAAAACCAAGATAACAAGGCACTACCTCAGTTTTAGTAAAAGCTATTAACCTGTTAGTCAGAAATCTAAGACGTCAAATTATTAACAGCAAAAACAACTCTAATATAGAAGCCTGGCAAAGATACACAACAGATATTCCTGTGTTGTGCTTGGATGATTAAAAAAGTTATAGGTACATTTTGCAGTCAAGTACTTGCCTAGCATACATAGATGTTATTGTATCTATAACTAACTATAAACACTTCTAGGAGCACACAAAACACAAAGCACCTGTTTGTGTAAATTACCTCAAGTATCAGTCATTGCATTCTACATTCAAAGTAGTCTTCAAAGAACTTCACCTCACAGCACGGCTATAGACTCGCCCATAATTAATGAAACAAAACATTAAGTGTTTCATGTCAAATGGTCAACTAGCTGATAATAATTATTACCCATAACTCAATTTTATCACTTCAGTTTCATTATATCATGTGGGACTACCTACTAAACAGAAGTTCAGATGCTTCACTTTGAATTCCAACTCTTTCCAGTCTCTCATGCAGAAATTGATGCTACACTATCAAAATATTGACACACATCCAGTACATATGATTTACCATGATCTTTAAATTCCCGTATAAGAATATTAAATCCTTTGGTGCGTGGCAACAAGTGATGCTTTAGTTCTGGCAAACCCTTTTTCCGAGCATACTCACAACTTTTCTGGTGTTTTTCCTCAGTAAAGCGAGTACCCTCAGGGTAGAAACAGAGCTACAAAAAATAGAAGATTTGTAGTCTATTTGCTAAGTAGATCGACTGGACTTACAGTCCACGGAAAGTCGTACGAATTCCAACATCTGGCAGCTTCAGCTAAACGACTGTGATCAGCTTCAAATTTCCGCTTCAAAAATGCAAATTCAGAAAACCAAAAGTTCCATCCCATTGTTGGCAGGTACTTTGCAAAATCTTTGGTCACACATTTCACACTCTATCAAAAACAGTCTATTTGCATAAATATTTGCACAACAAGTGTTAATTAAATTTACGCTAAACATAATAAACAAAATACTTTTACATACATTGCAATAATATTTTCAACATGAAAAACTCAGGCTTCCGCTTCCATGGCAACATACAATGGCCATTTTGCATGCTTTCATACAGTTGCATACCTGTAGAATTCCCAGGCGATCACAGAGTGCGATTCCTAGCATCCAGTCTATGTCTCCCCGATGATTGAGAATGGCGACTTTATTGAAACGAGAAAGCTCCTCGTAGCTCAGATCTTCGTCGCTAAAAATCCTCATTTCTTGACTACCCCAGTAGTCCAAAACCCACGTGAATACTGCAAGCACAAACGAGCGCGATAGAGCAAAGTGTCGAGACAAAGTGGCCTCTAGTGTGCAACTTACTGGACCAAAAGAGATAGCATAGGAAAGCGTTCACTCTGCGAAAAAGGGAGAGAGAGAACGGACGAATTAGAATGAACGCGAGCAATTCTAGAAAGTTGACAGTAAGGCCTGCCCCCAGAAATATTACGGATATGACGCCAAACAACATAGCCAACCGAGGCAATTCGAATTCAAAGAGCAACGGCGTAACAACGTGACTGGGAGTGCTTCGGAGTTCCAAGACGTAGCTGTTAGCGCGCGACTAATCTTGTTGATCACGTGATGCAACTTTTTATGATTAAGGCGTGGTCGATTAGTGTGGTTGCCGTGACAGTCACGGGTAGTCTCCTCGCACCAAGTTTGCTAAAGAGGACGAGATCCCGCTCGCTGATGTGTGTAAAAAGTTAGCGAAACTTTAGACTATTACCATGCATTTCTGCAGTAGGCAATTACCATGTCCTCTAGCTAATAGTCTAGTTACTACCAAGGTTTTTTCGTTACGTGTCTAGCATGCATGTATACTATATTGATAATTATAAACCCTGTCCACAACTAGAATATTCAAGACGTACCAATTAATTTTTTAGTAACGATGCAGTGAGTCGATGTGCACGCAAACACGCCACAATGTGGCTGCATGTCGGACTGCATTGTGCTCTTCTTACTTAGCAAATTTGGTTTGAGTTCTTGTTCGTAGTCCCAAACTAAGATCCGCCTCGTCCTCAGACTTTTAATATATCTACGTATATGTTCGTTTACCTAATGGAAAGATCAATAAAATTTTGTGTATGAATTATTCTAAATAATTATGTATAGTTGGATGCCGATCTTTCAGATACGGGATCTATACCACAAGAGGTCAGCTCGAACGGACTCGCACTTGCACGAAGTAACTAGGCTAAAGAGAGCTGAGTAAGACATGTAAGACATTCGTGATTCTCTAGGCGTTGACTAGCTTTCAGTAGTTTGCATCAACGAATACTCCAGAGGACGTACGTGTACAGCAGCAAGACAAAATGGCGTTACTTCTATCTCTTCTGTTTTGTTGGTAAGTTCTTGTATCCCCACTGTATATCATTATGAAATCTAGAATCGAAATGGTGCTATCACGTCTCTCTTTTCTCTGTGTATTACAGGTTGATTGTCCCTGCACATCATAAGACTCTAGACGAGAGCGATTACCCCATCATTGAAGCTGGTCCAAACGGAGAGCTCTACATTAGCTCTCGTGGAAATATCACCATCAAAGCCGGCGTTAAACATGGTAATGGCAGATACACTGGAGGTTTGCGATTACAAGGAAGTCCGCCGCTGCAAGCTTGGACCGAACTAAAGGTAACGCCTTTCATTGTAACGGGGGAGTAGAATAAGAGTCACAGTGTATTTACGTATTGCGATGTTCAGGGAGAGAAAGGTGACTCGGGTGTAGCGCCTTCACGTTTGGCACAGCTGGAGTCTGCGGTCGCAAATCTTTCTTCTCAGCTTATGAAGATGTTGTCTCCCCCGCAGCCTACGTTGCTCGTCGATCTGGACTTCAACAGCGGCTACGACAGTTTGGGACAAACGCAAAGCAATCTGCTCTTTACAGGTAGTTGGATGAAAACATTACTGATCGAATACTCATTCTATTTGTGACAGTCCCTCTTTCAACAAAATGTTTTCTCTGTCTAATAGCTTCAGATATTCTACGCCATTCTTAAACATGGTTCTCCGCGTCTGTCTGTCAGTCTATAAGTCTGTTGTCTTTGTGTTTTCAAGTTTGTTCGTCCGTCACCCTTTCCTCCTTGTCTTGCTCCCTCCTCCATGCCTCCCTCGATCTCGCCCATCTCTCCCTCCCTCTCCCTCCATTCCTTCTTCTATTTTCTCTCCATTAGTCTTTTCTCCATCCCTCCTTTCTTCCGTCCGTCAGTCCCTGCTTTCCGCCTCCTTCCTTCCCTCCCTCCCTCCCTCCCCTTCGTACCTCCCTCTTTTCCTCCATCCCTCCCTTCTTAACTCTCTCCCTCCTCCCCTCTTCTCCTCCCTCTCGCCCTTCCTCTTCCCTCTCTCCCTCCTCCCCTCTTCTCCTCCCTCTCACCCTTCCTCTTCCCTCTCTCCCTCCCTTCGTCTCTCCCTCCTTCTTCCTGTGTATCTCCCTTTCTTCCTCACTTCTCTCTCTCTCCCTCCATCCCTTCCTATTCATTTCTCTCCTTTAGTCTTCTCTATCTATCTCACAACATCTGCATAATTAACCACTAGCACATTCCCGTTACACTAAATGTTTTCATCATTTATGCAGTATCTTTATCTACAAAACCCGTATAATCATTACCTGTCGCTGTCCTTTAGGTTCCAAAGGGTTTCAGGTACTGTTCACAGATGACCGCTCTATTGGAGCTGACGGAAGTTCGGCTCAGGGTGTCCACATCACTAACGCGAAATATGGGAACAGAAAAGCAGGCACTAAGGACTTCGTCTTAGGTGCTGCAAATCGATGGGTATCACCTGGAGTAAATTATCACAGCAGTGGCATTGTGGCTAAGTTTAGTCACGGAATAACTAGTATTACATTAGATTGTACAGACGACGACGGCACGTTGAAAAGACTATACGCCTTCGATCAAAATAGAAAGCTAATTGGCAGGTCTCCGGCATCGTCCCAGACACGTTTCAATATAAACGTGACGCAGACAAACGGTCAACTGATCTATCAAACAGAATTTGACACTCAAGCTGGGACCAAGGGTGGGGCCTCTGACGGTACTTACTTTACCCTCGACAATTTTCAAGTGAAGGGGGTCATATCAGAGGAAACCAAAGCAAGTGACCTTGCGATAGAAATACTTTCACAACTTCTCAACCCACAGCAACTTCAAATAGTAGATCTGGACTTAACACGCGGCAGAGACAAATTAAATCAAAGCAACGGTAATCTACTCTTCAGTGGCTCAGACGGCTTTCACATGCTCGTCACCGACGACGGTGCCTTTACGGGTAACTCGAACGGTGTTCAAGTGACACAAGATCGTGCGCGTTATCGTATTGACTCGAGTGACCGAGGAATAGTAGCGTATTTTAACTACGGCCTGATGGAAATTACAGTTCAAGCCAACTCGTCCGTCTCCGGACAAAAGCTGTTTGTCTACGATCTGGAAGGACAGATGATCGTTGCAAAACAGCCAAACAGTGATCTGGAATTTGTGATCAAGAGGGTAGATACGAACAGTCGACTGATCTACGGGTTTGAGCTTGACACGACGGCTGGACAGAAAGGAGGTGCACCCAAAGGAGTTCCGTTCTCTGTTTCAAAGGTGACAGGGCGGGGATCTCTAGGTGTGCAAAATATAAAACGCGATGTAGAATTCCTAGCTTTCTCTAAATTTTCTACAAATTCAAACAAAGCCTCTTCATCGCCTTCAACCCAAACTCAACTAATCAAGTTGAATTTCAACTGCGGCGTCGATTCCATTGGGAAGTCATCCGGGGATCTGTACTTTCAAGGATACAACGGATTCCAGTTGATTCTCACCGACGACGACTCGGACGGCACATACGGAGGGCAAGCTGACGGCGTCCACATCACAAACAAAAAGTATGGCAACGATAAGGCCAACACAGCCGACATGGTCGTGGGAGCGAACAACAATTGGGCGGCCAGAGGAATGACAAACTACCACAGCAGTGGGATTGTGGTTTCGTTTAGTCATGGAGTAAATAACGTCAGCCTAGTCTGCACCGACGACGACTCCACGACAAAAACCCTTTATGCGTTTGATGAAAACGGAAAGGAAATTGGTAAGACAGCTAGTGGCTCACAACAACCATTCTCTATCACCACTTCCATGACAAACGGTCAACTAATGTACGCCGTCGAGTTCGACACACTTGCCGGACAGAAAGGAGGCTCCTTGGACGGAACATATTTTACTCTAGACGACATCGAAGTCTACGGAACGGTATCGCAAGCAACAGCCCGCAAGTCGCTCGTTAACGGCTTGTTCAGCCTCGTCGGATCGATGCCACGTCAACTGATCTATCTTTCCTTCAACAACAAGAAGGACAGTTTTGGTCGTGAGCAAGGGGACCTCGTATTCAAGGGCGAAGCCGACTTCCGCGTGGTATTCACCGACGACGACTCCTCCGGCAGCAGCGGCGGAAACGCTGATGGCGTTCACATTACGAATCAAAACTACGGAAACAACAAAGTCGGGAGCACGTCCGATTTCGTCCTCGGAACGTACAACAGCCGACCGAGCTCCAACGTTAACTATCACAGTTCCGGTGTAGTCGCCAGGTTTAGTCACGGTGTGACCAAGGTCGGTCTGCTCTGCACCGACGACGACCTAACAAAGAAGACGCTTTTTGCGTTCGACGAGGCAGGCAATCAGATTGGAAAGACTGCGGCAGGATCGCAGATTCCGTTCAGCATCGACACTAGTCAGACTGCAGGAAAACTCATTTACTCCGTCGAATTCGATACGTTGGCGGGAACGGCGGGCGGATCCAACGACGGCACGGTCTTTACCATCGACAACTTCTATGTCGACGGACCGGTTCCATGCGCCGGCACGCAAGTCCGACGCAGAAGAGTCGCTCTGAGATCCGATTTTATTCTCACCGATCACCGACAACTTATCTTACTCGATTTCAACAGTGGAGTTGATCACATGGGACGCTCTCAGGGAGATCTCATCTTTATTGGAGCTGACGGATTTCAAATTCTCTTCACGGACGACGATTCAGCCGGGACGACCGGAGGAAACGCTGCTGGCACACACATTTCGAACCAGAACTACGGAAATGACAAATACGGGAGTGATGACCTTGTGTTAGGCGCATATAATTCGTATAAAGGAGGCAACAATTATCACACCAGTGGCATCGTAGCTCGTTTCAGCCACGGTGTACAACGTGTATCACTGGAGTGCACTGATGACGACTCGACGACTAAGAGCGTTTTCGCCTTTGACGAAGACGGTTCTCAGATCGGAAAGACGGCGGCAAGTTCTCGTGTACCGTTCGTTATCGATACGACCATGACGAATGGGAAATTGATCTATAGTGTCGAGTTTGATACGCAGGCGGGTACGAGTGGAGGGTCTTACGATGGAACGTACTTCACGATTGACAACGTCAAAGTGGAAGGGGTGGTTAGCCCCGAAACCATTCGCAGGCATTTTTAGATAGATGCAGTTGCCAACTTTACATGACAATTATTATAGTTTGCTTTTCGTAGCTATTTCCATCACATTTAGCTAGAATGCTGCCGCATAGATCACAAGTATTACCCTCTCTGTCATTATCCAGACTATTGTCACTGTATTAGCAATCAACGTAGCGCCATGAATACTATATATCACTAAATTTGTGCACGTGTCTCTTGTATCGTTTCTATCAAGGACGTCGACAGGTAAGAATAACATAGGATGTTTTCATATGTCTCGAAACTGTAACACGAGTTTCAACACGTCTCACTATGTCTCATTGCGTTTGAGTGAGAGATACAAGTCCAAAATCTTTCAAGGCTTGGCTATGCACACAGCCCAGTATACCAAAAATTAAATCACGAATTATAACGTGATGTCTTCGTGAAATGTTCATCAATTCTCAACTTTACCTGAAATAAGCCGCCTGTACGTTTCAATCAAGTTTGAACCTATTTTAACCCTAATATGAGCCATCATAAAGTAGCACTAAAATTTCAATTTTTGTACTTTTGTATGGGTCGTGTGATAGTCTCGCGTAGCGCGCGCAACATGTCTGTCAATTGGTACCTCGCGCGCCAGAAGTCCACCGCGCCAAATGAGTACTGTACTCTACTGGATAATTATTGCTGACGTGGCTAGACCGTTCAGCAAGTCTAGCCACGCCAAGGCTACTACTGGAGTCAAGAGTCTACTGGCAACAGGTGCCTGCCACCCGAAGGTGAGTTAGAAAAGCCTGAGTCGATCACGTCAGATTTCTAGACGTCTGTCGCCTAAATTCATGTCTTTGTCGCCAAAATGAAAGTCTGTCGCCAATTTTGGCGACATGGAGACAACTCTAAGACACCCCTGTACGAAACTCAGAAGCTCTCTGGTGTTTGCTTGTCGAACTCGTGAAAAAAAGCAACACAGGTCCACATCAAGTTTCAATGCGATGCTCGATGCTTGCTAAATTTGACTGACAACAGCAGAATCAAGACAGATTGAGTTAGTTGTTTCTTTATTCCAATGTCTCCTCTCCGAGCCAAACGGTAACTCTGGACGACCAAAATTTCATTTTATGTCGTGCCATCTAGGTCTATCGTAACTCGTCCATAAGTCCAAAGCAAAATAGCAAGAAGAACAGAAAACAGTGCATATTAGAACGTAAGACCAACTAGTGCACCTGTGGCCTAAACGTTCCCAAAAATTCTTGCATGTCTCGGGTAGTATTTCGCATACGCAGTCTCATCTCTGTAGAATTAAAAGATCTCCAGTTTCTTGTGTCTGTTCACACATCCGACAGCTGCACTTTCCCACTCGGTAGACAGACTAAGGAAATACAGCACCACCTAATTTCAGCTATGATTCTTTAAGAAAAAGGACTCTGTAAAAGTCACGAGACTTGGCGAGTAGCGTACTCTAAACGTATAGGGCTAAACCGACTTCCGGTCTGGGGACTATGTGTCTGGCTGGCTGGCTGGTTATGTCTGTCACGCTACAGGAATGTGCCACGCCTCCTTAGTGTGGCCCAATCACGAAGCATTATTTCCTTTATCTCGTACGTGGCAACCAGAGACAATAGACAAACAGCCAATCGTACGCGCGAAACTTCCTTGAGAGAGTTTTCTCACCAGAACAGTGTAATTCATGTTTGCGATTACTAGGACCTGTCGGACATAAACAACAGAACTCACCTGCCTGCAACTGCTGACCCAACAAAATCGATCGCTTTCTTGGTTTTACGATAGTTATACGGGAATCTAACATTACGTAACAAGTAGAGACTTTATGTCCCGTATACCGTAACTCTACTCGCGACTACGGACTTTGCGGTCACGCGAAACGACAGTCGCTATGTAGGATTCTAAATACATGTTAGAAGTAGCACGTCTAGAAAGAAATAGCGCGTATATTCGTAATTCTTCGCGACAAATACTCCTCCTACTGTACGTGGCCCGGTGTTCAGGACTTTGAAGGCTCATAGCTGTAGAAGCGACGGTGTAAACACAGCTTCAATTACTAGTAAGATGTTCAGACGCTCAAAGAGCGACTTCGAAATGTGCAAGAATAACATTAGATCGCGATCATCTACTTTCGGAGGTATGGCAGACGGGGTTCTGCTGGCGTTTCTCAAGACTACACACGACGGGTGTGCTATACATCATAAAACTTTTAATCGAATGTACGTTCTCAACCAGTCTCCTCAAACAACATCCTACTTCTCTTGTTTCTCTCCAACCAGATACAAGCTGTTCGACTCTAGAGAGACACAAAGCGTACGCGCAGACGAAAAGACAAACAAAGCATATACTAAAATTAGACCTAAGGATGATGGACAAACATTTAAATACGTTTCAATGGCACCTGCTTCCTTTGAAAATAGACTAAACAGTTGGGCAGGGACTATAGCTTAGTAAAGGGAGATGTCACTATACCGCAAAACGGTCATAACGATATGTTGTGACATTAAAATGTTGCTCTGTGGTAGTCCTTACTTTTTTCTAGAGACCGAGAAGAGAAGACGGGGAATGTCTTCTAAACAACTAGAGAAGAGTCCATAACTTGGAGACTGCGCATGCAGTGACATCATGATATGCAACGCAAATCGACAGGTTACTTAAACCATCAGTAGGGATCAAAACCTTCACTTCAACGTGACTCCTCATACTGAGTAATCAAATCAGTGAAGAATGGCAGTGTCCGTCTTGACGACAATGTTTCTAATGGCGTGCTATCTTACTGCGCCTGCGGTCATCTCATCACAGTATCTCAGACTAGGAGAAACGGAGTGTGCATCGGTACAACATCGGTTGCTCGAAAAGGACTCGAGCCAAGTGAACACTTCGAATGACACCGCAACTAATCAAACGCTCACAGACAACAAAACGAAAAAACCGGAAATTGTCCGATCACGTCGATATCTCCGTGACACGTGCCGGGACATCCCACTCTCTCCGTTCCGTAACGTGAATCCGGTGGAGGCACATGCTCGACTCTGTCCCGTCGTCAGAGTGTGCACCAAGTCTGAAAACCGTTTTCCGAGTTACATCATTCACTACACCTGCCGTCAACGAATCGGCTTCATCGGTAAGATGACATTCCAGTGTTTGAACGAAACAAGAGAGATTGACGTCCTCAAGCGTTTGTCTTGCGACGGTGAGGAACCGTCGGAAAGGCTCGAATGGAAACATGAGAAAGTGACCGTAGGATGCACTCCTCGCTTTCTATACAGTTCAGATGTTCCTGAGAGAGCAAGCGGCAGTGCGACGAGAAAAAGGTAAACGCAAGAACAACTCCTGTACGCAGAGTCTTTGGGTTACGTAACGGCAATGAGGCAATTAGTATTACGTTTTGTCTAGCTTTATGAGCATATATTTAGATCGTGGAAGAGACCAAACAATATATTTATCTATCATTGATGTAATAAAAGTAATAAAATATTCAGTGTTTTTGCATACGTTAGAGGCGTATAATTCAAGGTTGGATTGCCTACTTACTATCACATTGGACACGCGCGGGCACACACACACACACACAAAACACACAAACAAACAAACACACAAATACACGCGCGCGCGCGCGCGCGCGCACACACACACACACACACACACACACACACACACACACACACACACACAATGAATAATTGTGGACAAGTGTTAAGCCCTTCACGTCGTTTGACGTCGACCATAGAGGTCAGATATGAAGATGGCTCTCCTGCCTCCAGATACAGGACCTCCATGCGCTACGTGGAGGCTTAGAGCCAGCGCTGATAATCCACCTGGAGCTTGACCAGAGTCATCCAGGAGCAGTGACTATGACGCAGCTGTGGGACTGGACACCAAGACCCACCACAGGTACGTACTTGTCTGCTGCATAATGTTACTGCCATACCAGCGGTCATGTCCACCCCCAATCAGTGACCATGCAGGTACTCATCTATACTCAGAGTTGAGAGAGACAATTGCTTGTGAGTTCCTTGCCCAAAGGAATAAAGTCTGTGCCCATTCCGTACTTGAAACTATGACCCAAAGGTCCCGGATGTGCAACTCTGACCGATTGAGTTACACACACACACACACACACACACACACACACACACACACACACACACACACACACACACACACACACACACACACACACACATACACACACACACACACACACAGACAGAGAGACGCACACGCACACACACACAGACACACACAGACACAGACACAGACACAGACACAGACACAGACGCACGACACACAGACACACACAGACACACACACACACACACACACACACACACACACACACACACACACACACACACACACACACAGACACAGACACAGACACACACAGAGACACAGACACAGACACACAGACACACACACACACACACACACACACACACACACACACACACACACACAGACACAGACACAGACACAGACACAGACACAGACACAGACACAGACACAGACACAGACACAGACACAGACACAGACACAGACACACACACACACACACACACACACACACACACACACACACACACACACACACACACACACACACACAGTACACCTCGACCAGTTGCTCAAACTCGTTTCTGGCATGACAAGGCCCTTTCTGGCAATTTCCTCTCCTGCATATGAAACGCGACTACGGTAGCTTATCAATATAAAGACAAAGCCGGTATTATTAGTAATTTACTCAATCTACCCTGTCATTACAACAACACGGAAGGTAAGGACGCGAAAGGTAAGGACACGGAAGGTAAGGACACAGAAGATAACTGTTATTAGATCAGCTCTTTTTTGTTTAGTAATGCAAACACGTTAGCAAGACACGCACACGCACGCGTGCACACACAGACCTACCATATACACCTCAACTAGTTGCTCAAACTCGTTTCTGACCTGAGAAGGCCTTTCAACCTCTTCTGGCAATTTCCTCTCGTGTACGACTACCGGGGCATTTCAATCTAAAGAGAAAGTCACTATTATTATCCTACCTGCACGATCACTCAAATCACACGGAAGATAACTGTTGGTAGATCAGCTTGTAGCCATGCAAACACGTTAGCACACACACACACACACACACACACACACACACACACACACACACACACACACACACACACACACACACAAACACACACACACACACACACACACACACACACAAACACACACACACACACACACACACACACACACACACACACACACACACACACACACACACACACAATTGCAAAACATAGGTATTCGTAAAGACAGACACTTCATGCAAAGAGTAACGCACCTAAAGTTTGTGATGGTTCAGATTCCACAGACACAGCACAACTTGACGAGTGTTACTGAGACACTAATTATAAGCACATAGCAAAACATCAAGATCCAAATATGAAAAGTTTCATATCCGGGAAGTACTGAAAAACCTATTTTTAGTTGTGTCAGAGTCTGTTTCAGTCTGTGACCGAGCGTTTTGTGACACAAAAACTCCACGTGCTATACCAATTACAGCACTAAGAGGTCAGATAACTAATGTACTTTGTGGCTGCTTGCATGCAGCACACGAATCCAGACTGTCATCTTCCCAAAACCCAAAACGGCACATCCGTCTAGGGAAGAAGCCACTGTTAACACATCCGTTCCTTGCTTTTGGCTGTACCATACGTAATTAATTATCACTTGTTGCATCATTTGTTGCAACATGCAAACCATTAACAGCTTCATAAAGTGTAGTTCACCATTGTCAGGAACATCTAATCTGCAGAACTAGTGTTTCATGTGCTTTACTTTAGCTTAGAACCCATGCAGCAGTGTTGTCTAATTAATTCTGTCTCTCTAATCTGGTATCGATGATTATTCTGGGGTATAGTAGAGCACGTACTAGAGATAATTTCATTGTTCGTCATTGAGGGGATTACCTTGATCGTCAACCAACAGTTGTATGATCTTGTCAACTTAGGACCCAGATATATTTATTGGTCGTATAGTTTTGACATCTGTAAGTTTAGAAGAGATGCAGTTACTTTGGACTTAAAAATTGATTACATAAAAATAGCTCTTGGCATAAGAAAAAGAGTTGTAACTATTGTAATATATACATCTACATCTACATACATACATACATACATACATACATACATACATACATACATACATACACACACACACACACACACACACACACACACACACACACACACACACACACACACACACACACACACAAGTATAACCTGACAAGGAAATTAACAACTCTCTTGTCTTACCCATTTACTTCTAATATTAGTAGCTGGACATATTGATAAAACCGTCGTCATTCTAAACAGAATCAATTAAAAAAGCTAAATATTTATGTAATGTATATGCCAGACACGCATTTAGCACATCTGCAATAACGTAGTCCATTTATATATCAAGTGTTATGTTTTTCAAAAACGTGGAAGTCATTCTTGCCCTTTATAGATAAAAAATTATAATCTAGGCATAGTGTATCCAGCATCCGTATTAACCTTTCAACTGCAGAATCTCTAATAAGCCCCAACATCCTTGCCAGCTTAATTAATTAATGCCTTTATGGTTTCATTGAATTCAACTCTAAACACAGACCTGCTGCATGATAGTATTAGATGCAAGGAGTGCATCTACCGAGACTACAACTACAGAACTGAATCAAAAACACAGAAAAATTCCAGACTGGTGGATCCCTAAAATTTGCTAAGCAAACGTCAATTACTTTAGCACGTGGCTTAGTAAGTTGACCCTTAGTCGTGTTACACAAATAGATAATTAATAGCTCCTGGTACAACTTCGCTTTGAATGTATGCAAAGCATGCACTTGGTACATTCCAATGAAGACACTGCACCAGTGCATGCTCTGCAGTCAAATTCATGCAACAGTGATCTAGCGGTTAGTACAATACTGTAACTACTGAAGTATGAGAGAGCCAAATGACTATAAGTTTTCTATCTAGGTAGAAATTTTCTTGTCGTTGAGCCACCTAGTTACCGTGGACTGTTGTAGCAATTCCGGACAATGAAACTTAGTCCTCTAGATATAAGTCCATTCCAAATAGGCAAACAGTAAGCGACTCATCATACGCAGATTCCAAGATACTTACGGTAGACTACTATGCGTTTAGTACATCATGCGGTCCATTCTCTCTCGATCAGGTCAGGACACTTGATATCAGCGGTTACCGCGGGTGTGACACTGTCCAGATAGAATCTACAGTACTCTAGACTCCAAAAACGCTCTCAACATCCAACCATTCTGATCGTCAACGGCTCTGCTTAGAGCCACGTTAGCTAACACCGGTAGTCGCGTATTCCGCGGAATCGATACCGCATACGGGACATCAAACACGGAAAAGAACAGGGGAACAACCGTCCTCGACTCTGATCGTAACTTTCAGCTTGCGAATCTTTGGGAAAATATCCAAGATGCTCATACCGACCATCTACCGTTTTTTGTGATTGTTGTCATGGACTGTACGTTACACTGCAATTAGTGAATGTGACGAGCTGCAGAGTTGACAGCAAGTAGGTACGTCACACGATGTTGAAGAAATGTGTTAGAGATCTTGCATTATCAAGGCGACTGTTCTGTATCTATGTTTTCGAACAGACAAAAGCGTCTAGATCGACGACACTCTTTGCAACGAGACCGGAAACAGGTAAGTGTTTTCGCAAGGCGGGAGCACCCCAACCTAACTTAGTTTCGAAACGAGCAGAATTACATCATGCTTGAGAAATGCCGGCAAGTGAAAGAGACTTCAGACTTCAGATTGGCAACGCTCTCAAAATTAGGAGGTGTCTAAACAGTGAAGGCAAAGTAATTAATTAATTAATTTACTTCCGACCCATGGAAGGATGGGACAGAGAAGTCAACTAAGAGTTCACCTGTTCGTGATTGTTGAAATAACTGTTTGGTATTCACGTATGCCCGGTTCCGTCTCTAGTTCTATTTGTGGGAATATTGGAGCTATATTTTGATGAAAGGGTGGGGCTGGTACATGTACCTATGATCAATGCCAAACAACTGGGGATTGTTTAGCTTTGTCAGCAAGTCGAATCATGTTATAAGTCTCATCGTTGTGAATGTAAAGTCATTCAAGCTTGATCACAGAGATTGTGAGAGATGACCATGGTGGATGAGAGAATACTTTGGTTCTTTGTTGCTGCCTGTTTCATGTCTTCTACTTGTCTACAGTCTGAGGCTGCGCCTATTGGGGCTGTGCCAGGAGAAACCACTTGCAACCATCCTATAGCTGACAATATGACCACAGTTCATGAACACTTCTCTAACTCTGTTGACCAGTTCAGTGACCATCGGGAAAGTCATCCTGCTTTAGATCAGTTTGAAGTCTACAAAAGAGGAGCTAATCTGATTGCTTCGCGCTGTGATGATTTGGAGCTTCCAGTTGTTCATCCAATACCAACACCGACACCGTCATCTCTCGTCTGCCCATATGAACTCGTATGTAGGCAATACACTGATACCTACCCGTATGTCTTCTACGAAGCTAGATGCTCTTCATTGCTTGACAACCGAGCTGCGTTTGGTTGCAAAGAGGTCACCTACCCTCTTAAGGTGCTCAGGAAGTATCCATGCGGTGATGGTCAATTCAGATGGGGATGGAACGATATCAGCATCACCACGGCGTGTGTGGCCTATGGCGCAGACAGTGGATACAAAACGCTAGAAGACACGGCTTTAGAGCTCAACCTGTTATCAGACTAGAAATGTGACGTTGATGTCAGGTGGCTTGGTCATAAAGTCTTGGTGTATATATCAATGAGTAAATAGTGATTGATATAAATAGATTGTGACTGAGAGTATTTAGTTCTGATATGTTGTGGTATTGAATCAGTCTACAGCTAACTTATTAGCTTCTGTAAGAAGGTATCATCAACGTCCTTTCTGAAACAATGTTTCTTGTAAACATATTCCTAGTTGTTAGTAAAGCAATTGATTGCACTCACTAGTAGCAATCAGAGAAATAGATCAAAGCATTGGCAAAACTTTGTGTGGTGTCTTTCAGTAATGCTGTATCACTCTTGTCGTCAAGAGACACAACTCAACTGTTGCCCGCACTACTTCCAGTACACATCCGTTGCATGTCTATCTCACAACTCTATACAGCAGCTTCCGCTGCCTATTAGACAAGCTTAACAATACAATTACAGTTAGTATGAAAGGCGTACAACGAGCGATTTCCTAGCAACAAGTAGGTTGATAACACTTTCAACCAAGTTCACAGGAAACGGATTACAAGGTTACAGAGCGTGGGTGTGAACTGTGAACCTCTTCATCTGTTCTGTGCAGTTGGCCTTGAAATACTACAATTGCACGCGCGTGGACTTTTTCTCTTTCCGAGCAATGCACGAGAGAGGCACATAACAACGACAGTCTCGTTTGGAGGTAAATAGTTGGTATAAATCGAGAGGCACGTAGTTTGCCCAGAATACGATATTTCTGGCAACTAGAGAAGCTCAAATCGATCCGTCTGTGCTTGCTGCTACCAAGAATGCATGCATGCAGCTAAACTTGCGTGATCTCTATGAAAACACAGCACACGTTATCCGAGAATGTACGAGCACTTCTAGTGATCGAACGACAAGGTCTGAGTCCCGTACGTGCCACTACACCATATGTATACATAATGTCATAACAAACAACAGTTGCTACAGAACAGTAAACATTCCGGAACGCGCAACACACTACACACAGAGCCGTAAAGAATGCCAGTCTTCCGGCAAAAGCTCGTCGTGATTCACATGCGTTAGCTCAGCGACGGCGCAGAAAGAGTGGCTGGCGAGGCTCCTTACACATGCTGCATGAATTCTGTATGACCGCAATTGAAACTTCCTCTCGTCTCCCAAAATAGTAACTAGTTCCGCTTAGTCAATCTGCTTAGCTTAAAATGTTAGTTGCAATGTAATACTATAAATCAAATTGGTTGGGAAACGGAAATTTGTTGTCGATATATAAGATGTCATTGTTTGTGCTGAACGTAGATTCCCCAAAATAGTAGTTTCCCTTGCAAAATAATGCAACGCTAGAGGTCTAACCCACAAACTTGCGAAACAGCACCGAGCCTAAGGTCGTGCGTCATTTTTTCATCAGTTGAGAAAGTCCCGTCTCAATTCTTTGGATTGCAAGAGGTAGCATCGTGTTTAATTAATTAAATTTGATGTTATATCTTAAGTGAAGCAATCGGTACTGTGTGTGTGTGTGTGTGTGTGTGTGTGTGTGTGTGTGTGTGTGTGTGTGTGTGTGTGTGTGTGTGTGTGTGTGTGTGTGTGTGTGTGTGTGTGTGTGTGTGTGTGTGTGTGTGTGTGTGTGTGTGTGTGTCAAGTCTCTTAAATAGCAAGCAGTGAAGTCCCTCCACGAAAGTAAACCCTCAGTCTATATACCCTTTTGCTTTTCCAGTTTCAATTGGAAGTTCGAGTAGAGCATTGCAACATCTGCATCCTAGTTCCACTATGACATCATTGTCAGTTCGTGCACTCTATTGCTTGTCTAGACGTCATTGTATGTAACTATTTATAAAGTGCACCGGTAGCTAGTGCATGTGTAGCTAGCAATTTGATCGCTTGTGAGTAGGCGTAGGAAGCATGGGAGTAGCAGGCCCCCCATAGATTTTGCCCCGTGTGCGCAAAATCAGAAACGGCTACACATAGGTCTCGAGTCTGTGCTTGGTCGCCTTTACTTACCAATTCGTACGGACATAGAGCATTGCGATACTAAAAATAATAATGGGTGCTCATTGCATTCCCACCTGTGCGAGCGAGCACGTACTATACAGCTGCAGAGTAAAATTTTAAAACAACGTCTAGAATACGTTGTTCAATACACTAGCGGTATGTAGCAAAAGATCAGGAAAAGAGAGCTGCTGCTAGATACCGTAGTAACTTGCAGACGCATTGATTCGGGCAGCATTTACATAGTCAAAGCGGCAAAAAGCAGAACACGACTGTTGCATCTCTAGGTGTGTCTATTACTTCAAACATCGATCGCAATGAAATCTTATTCTAGATAACCGCGATCAACACAACTCGATACTCACTCACGTATACAGCTCACAACTGTCGAAAGCTGCCTCAAAACTGATCACTCTCTAGATAATTAATGTGTGAAGTACCATGAGTCTAGCTTGATCAATATTTCACTCAGCTAGATTTAGACGTCCTCTATGGAGCGACAGTCGGCAAGCGAAATATTTCAATGCAATTTTAGTCACAAAACATCGGCCGCGGCTGGCGAGATGTCATCGGCCAGGTGCACGGGTAGATTAGCTACATACTGCTGAATGCACTCGATGGACAGCAAATCAGTTTTGTTCGAAACAGCTTCGTACAATTAATAAACCTTTTACCGTCGTAAGTGACTTGTTTTCTTCAATTTCTTTGAACTGTGTACTTTGCGCGCTTTCTTCAGTCACTAGTGTCTAGCGATGACGTCACATGAAGTGTCATACGTAAATCAATTGTTAAGCTAACGGAGAAGCGCCTAACCAACGGTGTAGACGTGTAAACTACTGTTCCTTCAATTCGCTCGTGGAGTGGCTAGTTAGGAGTGGTGCGCAACGCATAGTAAAACGCATGCCTAGAAGTAAGTGAGCAATGTTTTCATGGCGATGTTAGCAGTTGTTAACTTTCATTACATCAGCTAATTAGTATTAGCAGCTAAGAACAGCATTAGCTGTCACTAAAACAGCCAGTACAAGACGCTATATAAGTTAAAACGCTGCTTACGCCTAAGTCAATCTTGTTGCCATAGCAATAATTACAGAGTGACGTCACATAACGTGAAGTGTCAATTTTTGGCAGCTATCGAGGAAAACAAACAATTATTCAAAATGATCGATTTTTAACAGCTGTCCCCTGGGTGTAGGGGTGGTGGAACGCAGTCACATAAGTGAGCATAGTTACCATAGAAACATCTCTAGTGATGACGTCACATGACGTAAACTATTGTATGTTTACTTTCTTCAAAACTAGCAAAGAGCAATTCGAATTTATCAATTCATAAACGATTCCCCCGGGAGGTAGGTGTGGTGGCACACGGACGGGCGCACGGACGGACGCACGGATGGACACTCAGAGTACCCCTTTGACGCATTAGAGAAAACTCGCTCGCCTCGCTCGCTCGCAAACAAACGTCTTGAACAAAGACAAAAGACAATTGAAAACTACAAACATTTTGAATTCGTACTTTAGTTATCATTTTGAGCATGTGCTAGCCTCGTACCAGACCCTCCCGCGCAGTCGCCGGAAACAACCAAGAGAGAGTCGGGTATACGAGGCCAACACGTGGTCCTGGATAGCAATGGTGACGTCACCTTGTGCATGCAGCTAAAACCAATGAATTGATTAATTAATTATTGTTTGATTAAAACAAGTTTTACTAGAAGTTGTTTCGTTTTGTTTAGAATGTTCACTGTGTTGTGTCAACATATATTAACATGTTATGAATTAAGTAATTATGAATGATCGCATATTCATGCGAAGACGTAAACGTTAATCCGGGCTTTTGCTCGATTTCAATAGTCACTAAGTGAGAAAGTCTACTGTAGGATCTAGTTAGTATTATTATTACTACGAACCATAGCCCCAACATAATCTTCAAACCTTAAATTTCCGCATCAGTATTCACTCTACTTATCAAGGTAGTCGTACAAGTTTTAGTTACATGTGTAGTACGTGACAGTAGTCCATGCTGTGGACTAGAGCAACGCATGCTTCTTTGCAATTAATTATGAAAGCAAGTATGATAAAACAGAATTGAGCAGCTCAGTTGTGTATACACTCTGCCATTGGTGTCAGTGGGCACGTTAATTCACTCGCACTCTACCGATGGGTTAGCTAAAACAACTATAGTTGATGATGCTACGATCTTAGCTCCTCTAGAGTAAAACTGCTTCCGACACCTAGACTACTCTATTGTAGTGTCTCTTGATGTGAGCAGGCCGAGCCTGTTATCACATAGTCTCTTGCACAGTCCCTCTTAACGCGCGCGCGAGGAGCGGAAAGGGGGCGATGCCTAGCTAGCACACTACGAAGATTGACTAGCGTGCAATCCTAGTTGCAATCTGAAGCAAATTGCATGCAATCTTGCAAACTCTTACAAAAGAGAAAAATTTTGCGCTATGTGGAGTGTTAGAAAAACCCGGCAGCTTCTAGATTTGAAAACTCCTTGATATTTCGCGTGCTTTCTCCACCTGCAAGTTTGAAGCTTACCTCTCAGAAACATTTCTCAGGTTAAAAAACGGCGTGAATTTTCTATGTCTTGCAAGCAGCAAAGCTTCGTCACATAGCTTTATTTAGTTCAATTTTGAGTACAGTACCTCACGTGAACTAGTCACGTGCCAACACACTATAGTCACGTGCCAACACGCTAGTCACGTGCCAACACACTATTCACGTGCCAACAAGCGCTAGTGACTTTTAGTAGTACGATATTATCTAATCTACTGATAGCATACCTATACAAAAAAAATCAAAAAAATTGTCGCGGTGTAACCACGTTCTGGCCATGAAGTTCAGCTGTTGACATGGTGCAAGTTGGCTTACTTATTCTAATTTTCACTCGTATCTTTGTACTCTAGCGTCTTCATCGCCACAGCACACACACATATTAAATAACATGTGGATTGATTGAGCTAGCTGTACTCAATAAAGCATGGAAAGCCGTCGACAACTAGCTGTTGATCGAGCCCTCGCTCATAAGACCATGGAAAATCTCGTTCTAGTATGCAGACGGGTCTGTAAGCAAGTTACAAACATGAGCTCATCGGACAAAATACTAAAAACGGCCTCCGATCACATGCAAATTGTGCTAAAAGAGTAGTCGCTACACGTCACTGCATGTATTTGCTGTATTTCTCTGGGAACCGTCGTTCCTCATCTATACGTCGAATTCATGGCTTTGTTACTAGAATTATTGTCTCTCATAACGTCGTATCTACAGGTGACAGGATGTTGTACAGGTAATGCGTAACTGGCAAGCTGCAAGTCGACCCGTTGAAATACCCGAGGAAACGACAGGAAATATGAAAACTCTTCTATTTTAAGCAAATGAGGCAAGTTTCGCATGTTCCCTCAGGAACTAGAGACATTATATCAAGCAAGCCAAGCTTTCAGCTCTCACATTTAGTGTATTGCAGCTCCACACACAATGGGAACAGAGACAACACTACTTTTCATGAGCACTTTGCTCACCTCCGTGACGCTAAGTTCGACGGCAACTTGCACACCTCGTGCACTCGTGACACTTCGCTCGTGGTTCCGAGCACATCAGTATGACCAGCACAAGCCCACACGTCAAATGCAATATTTCCGCAACGACAGTTACATCGAACCGGCCACTTGTCAGACCAAAGACGACGACCAGGCATATCTGGGCTTAACTAAAGAATTGGCACAAGACAAAAGCTCCAATCGCATTTGCAATCCGAGAGTAGTCTGCACCTTTGACAGAGACAGATATCCGCCTGTCATCTATCAGGTCAAGTGCGGTACTGTGACGACGACGTCGGATCCTTTTACCTGTAAGAGAAAAGAGACTACTATTGCAGTTCTGAGACGATACAACTGTAAAGATGCGAGAGGAAAAGACTCGGAAGGCTGGAAGTGGGACGACAAGCAGACAATCTACACGGGATGCGAACTACTGCAGAGTAAATGCGATTTCAAGCACTAAAACAAGTTCAATTTTTTCTTGTTTTCATAAGTAAATAATAAAGTGTTGTATATTTGTGTATACCATTTACAAAATTGTATAAATTTATTTTTGATTGTTTGCGCTGTATAATCATGTCTAACGTCTTATTGTATGGAATTGTTTACTGCGAAATATTTTATAATTTATAAACAAAAGTTATCGACACCGAATATCAAATCTGAGTCGAATTCGTGCACATTGACATTTACCTTATACCTCGAGCATAGTGCAAACACATTGCCAGTAGACCGGCCGGTTGAGTGGGCGGATTATGGCGGATGTGTGGGTGTAAAAACAGAGAAGCACAGCCGCGATACACATGTCAGTCTGTTCAATACTATGTACGTAATGCATCGTTGCAAGCTTTGGTCACAGTAGAATACAAGGCAGTTTCATAGTCACAAAGACTGATCGATAGATGATGTAACGATCGACCTAAATAGTCACTAGAATTTGGCATTCGAGAATCATGTGATTCATGCAGTCCAGCTGCTCGCAGCGCGCGCGCGCACACACACACACACACACACACACACACACACACACACACACACACACACACACACACACACACACACAACACACACAACACACGGACAAACACAAATACGACACACACATTTGACCTTTGACCTTTGAGCTGTCCATCCTCAATGGATGATAACAGTGTCTCTACGAACAAAATGACAATTAAAGGAGGTAGAATAGAACTTTAAAAACTTATGACGAGCTACTGATGTGCTCGCAAAAACGAGAATGTCTTGTGACGTCTCCTTTCCTCCAAAAAGATCTTCTACACTGACAATGAAACTGGTAGTGCTTCTCAGTTGATGGACGTTCTTCTCCAGATGTTGAACTACTTGATCTGTCTTTGTTTATTTGAGATTTCCACATAGTTCTTTTCTGTGATAGTGTATACCAATCTTTTTCTTGTTTACCACGGAGGTTCATGTCACAGGAAACTGCATCGCGCCATCTTTTCTTTACACCATGACAAGGTCGTTTTGAAGCTAATTCCCCAAACAGAATCTGTTTAGGGAGTCGTTTATCATCCATTCGGGCGACATAACCAAGTCAACGGAGCCGATGGTTTGTTAAACATCTGACATTAATTCTTCCATGTCAAAGTCTTTTGCTAATTCCCGCGATGGAATTCTATCTTGCCATTGCTGATATCTGGTAATTCCCATGATGGAGCGAACACAATGGTTGTGAAAAGTCTGTAGGTGTCTCAGATTATCAGATTTGATTGTCCAAGTCTCTGTCTGACCCATACAACAAAATGGGCAGGACCGCCGCTTTTTACACTGACCTCTTTGTATCGATAGACAAGTGCTTATTGCGAAAGATTGAATTTCGTAAACACCCGAAAGCCTTGCATGCTTTACCAATTAGACTGGAAATTTACACACACACACACACACACACACACACACACACACACACACACACACACACACACACACACACACACACACACACACACACACACACACACACACACACACACACACACACACACACACACACGAAAACGGAAGTCGGTACAAGTTTCAATTCCATGCTGCAAAGACGTCATCAACACACGCAGTCGTCACCATGCAAAACACATCTTTAACGACTTTCATTGAGACACCTTCAGCGGCGGATCCATGCATGCAGAATACAGAGAGAAATGCGCCGGTTTACGTATAATAACCATATAAAATCTGCATGCGTCTGTTCAATTTATAGGTAGTTGGGATAATTTATAAAGAAAACTGATCGGTTAGTTGCTTAAAATATTTGAGTACCACTTCTCTATTCGGCATACATGCTGCACCGCGGTTACTGCATCTGCCTATTCTATATCGAAAGAAACAAGTAGAAAGTGATGCTAGCAAATGTTTTGTAGCAAACGGCGTCAAGTGTTTGTGTACTTCTCTCGTATTGTTATATATGAATCAATTATCTGCTTCTCTGTACGGTATTAGTTTTGTTTTCGTATAGAGAGCACAATTAATAGAGTATGGTTATCAACTTGCAAATTACTATTTAATACTAATTGCATATAAATAAATACGTACATGTAAAATTACGTATAAATTTTATAATATTAATAGTTATAAATAATTATAATTATGTTAACGGAGTTAGCATCGACAATCAGCTGTTGAGTTTGACAGCCTTTACTCAACAGACCGTAGGACATCGCTCTAGCGTGCAGATGGATCTTCACATGCAGACATGAATTTATCGGACATATAGCCATTAAAAATTAGCAAAGCCACAGATCATGCTAGAAGGATGTATATGCATGGTGTCTACACGTCACTGCACGAAAGTGTGCAAGTTGCAAACTAATCGTTTTCCTGGGAACCGCCTTGGCTCATCCATACGTCGAGTTCATGTCTCTAGTACTAGACTACTAGCTTTTCTCTTCCTACTTCTCGGTCACAGGATGTTCTACAGGCACTCCGTACTTGCGTAGTGCCAAGCCCTTGAAATAGCCTAGAAAATGAAGGAAATAGGAAAACCATTCTATTTTAAGCACATGACGTAAGTGCTAACAAGACATTATATCAAGGAAGTCATATACTCTAACTCTCACATTTAGTGTAATACTATAAACACAATGAGAACAAAGACAACGCTACCGTTCATGATCTCTTTGCTCACCTCCGTGACGTTTAGTTCGACGGCAACTTGCACACCTCGTGCACTCGTGACACTTCCCTCGTGGTTCCGAGCACATCAGTATGACCAGCACAAGCCCACACGTCAAATGCAATATTTCCGCAACGACAGTTACATCGAACCGGCCACTGGTCAGACCAAAGATGACGACCAGGCATATCTGGGCTTAACCAAAGAATTGGCACAAGACAAAAGCTCCAATCGCATTTGCAATCCGAGAGTAGTCTTCACCTTTGACCTAGACAGATATCCGCCTGTCATCTATCAGGTCAAGTGCGGTACTGCGACGACGACGTCGGATCCTTTCACCTGTAAGAGGAAGGAGACAACTATTGCAGTTCTGAGACGATACAACTGTAAAGATGCGAAAGGAAAAGACTCGGAAGGCTGGAAGTGGAACGACAAGCAGACAATCTACACGAGATGCGAACTACTGCAGAGTAAATGCGATTTCAAGCACTAAAACAAGACCATTTTTTTGCTTTTATGGATAAATAATAAACTGTTGTATATTTGTGTATACTATTTACAGAATAATTTTTATTGTTAGCGCTGTCTAATCATGTCTAACGTCTTATTATATGAAATTATTACTGCGAATTATTTTATATTTTATGACCAAAAGTTATATACACTAAAACTATAATCTGAGTCGAATTCGTGCACATTGACATTTCACCTTACACCTCACTGGAGTCCATTATAACAAACACATTGCAAGTAGATAGTGCGGTTGAGTGGGCGGATTATGGCGGATGTGTGGGTGTCAAAACAAAGAAGCACAGCCGCGATGCACATGTCAGTCTGTTCAATACTATATAATTAATGCATTGTTACAAGCTTTGGTCACAGTAGAGAACAACTTAGAGACAATTTCATAGTCACTAAAAGTGATCGATAGATGATTTAACGATCAACCTAAATAGTCACTCGAATTAGGCATTCGAGGGATATTTCGTTTGTATTGCATGCTCACGGCAGTCAACAGCGCGCGCGCGCGCACACACACACACACACACACACACACACACACACACACACACACACACACACACACACACACACACACACACACACACACACACACACACACACACACACACACACACACACACATACACACACACACACACACACACACACACACACACACACACACACACACGCACACACACACGCACGCACACACACACACACGCACGCACACACACACACACACACAAACACACACACACACACACACACATGCACACACACAAACGGATATGAGTACAAGTTTCACAATTCCATGCTACAAAGACGTGCCCAACACACGCAGCCGTCACCATAACACATATTTATGACAACCTTCATTCAAGAGCGTCACGTACTATGGGCTAGAGTAAGCGCTAGCCCCATTTTTTAAAGGGAGTGGCTCCTTAAAATTATTATGACATTTAATCTCGGGTTGTTTGAGAATCAAGCAGTCCTAAAACACTTTAGTTTTGGCATGTTACGCGTTCTCTATGATGTCACGTGTTCAGCTTTATATAATAAGCCCCTCACTTTTAATACCAATATGAAATCTGTGTTTGACTTATTTAATTCTGCATGACCGTTTGCGTATAAACTTCAAAAATATCCAACTCCCAGGGGCAGATTTAGGATATTCGAATGGGGGTTCGGTGACGTCACAAAGGTTAGAATCAGCCACACCTCCAGATATAAATTAGCTATTTAATCACCTATACCATAGAACGGAAATAAACGTTAATGAATCTACAATAATGAAGAGTATGAGTTGATCTTTCAAGTACAAGTTTTGCAATTCCATGCTACAAAGGCGTCACTAACACACGCAGCCGTCACCAAAACACATGTTTATGACAACCTTCATAATCAAGGGCGTCACATACTATGCGCTAGAGTAAGCGCTCGCCCCACTTTTGGAGGGCGTGGTTCGATAAAATTATTATGGCATTTATTCTCGGGCTGTTTGAGAATCAAGCAGTCCTAAAACATTTTAGTTTTGACATGATGCGCGTCTCTATAACGTCACATGTTCAACCTTATTGATGATCTCCTCACTTTTGAGACCAACGTGACGCCCTTGCTTCATTGAGACACTCCCATTGGCGGATCCAGAATCTAAGAGAGAGTTGAGTTGGTTTACGTATATAATAACAATATAAAATCTGTGTTTGATCAATTTAATTCTGAAGCTAAAACTGCATGACCATTTGCGTATAAACTTAAAAATATCTAACTCAATTATATATCTGCTCTGAGAACTAGACAGACTTTTACACTAAATTCTTCGATCCCGGTTGTATCTATCAAATCACTCTAAACTCCTTTAGATCTGCCAGCGACTCTAAGCCGCTCACATAAAGACGGCATGCTGCACCGGTTTACTGCATCTGCCTATTTTTAAGTTAAGTTAGTTTTTAACGTTTTTTTTTCTTTTCTCGTTAGAATTTTAAGCGTTTGGTCAATTGAAACGTAACAAGCAGAAAATGATGTTAACAAATGTTTTGTAACAAACGGCGTGAAGAGTTTTGCGCACTCCTATCGTATAGTGTTTGATAACAATCAATTAACTGCTTAGTGTATGGTACTGTACGATATTAGTTTGTTTCTTGGAAAGTACAGTACATGTTATAAAACATTGTTATCAACTTGCAAATTATATATTAATAGTTACATAATTATAATAGGGTTAGCATCGACAGTCAAATGTTGAGTTGACAGCTGTTACTGAAAAGACCGCGAGGAATAGGTTTAGTTAGCGTGCAGATGGTCTGCATGCAAGTTACAGACATGAACTCGTCGAACATAACGAAAAGGCACAGATCGCACTCAAAGTTCTGCTAGAAAGATAACCTCTACACGTCAGAGCATGAATTTACAACTAATCACTTCCCTGGGAACTGTCGTTTCTCATCCTTACCTCGAGTTCATGCCTTTAATACTAAAGAATTGTTTAGATGACACCGTCCTACTTCTAGGTCACAGGAAGTTGTACAGGTAATGCGTAGGTGGCAAGCTGCAAGTCGACCCGTTGAAATGCTCGAGGACATGCAGACTGGAAATATAGAATCAATCTATTTTAAGCCCTTGAGGTAATGCTCCCCCCAGGAACTAGAGACATTATATCAAGCGAGACATACTTTTAGCTCTCACATTTAGTGTATTGCAGCTCCACACACAATGGGAACAGAGACAACACTACTTTTCATGAGCACTTTGCTCACCTCTGTGACGCTAAGTTCGACGGCAACTTGCACACCTCGTGCACTCGTGACACTTCGCTCGTGGTTCAGAGCATATCAGTGTGACCAGCACAAGCCCACACGTCAAATGCAATATTTCCGCAACGACAGTTACATCGAACCGGCCACTTGTCAGACCAAAGACGACGATCAGGCATATCTGGGATTATCCAAAGAATTGGCACAAGACAAAAGCTCCAATCGCATTTGCAATCCGAGAGTAGTCTGCACCTTTGACCGAGACAGGTATCCGCCTGTCATCTATCAGGTCCAGTGCGGTACTGCGACGAAGTCGTCGGATCCTTTTACCTGTAAGAGAAAGGAGACTACTATTGCAGTTCTGAGACGATACAACTGTAAAGACTCGGAAAGGTGGCAGTGGGACGACAAGCAGACAATCTACACGAGATGCGAACTACTGCAGAGTAAATGCGATTTCAAGCACTAAAACAAGTTCAATTTTTTCTGTTTTTATAATTATATAAATAATAAAGTGTTGTATATTTGTATATGCCATTTACAAAATTGTATATATTTATTATTGATTGTTTGCGTTGTATAATCACGTATATACTCTTATTGTATAAAATTGTTTACTGCAAAATATTTTATAATTTATGACCAAAAGTTATCGACACCAAAAATAAATCTGAGTCGAATTCGGCACATTGACATTTCACCTTATACCTCGAGTATAGTACAAACACATTGCCAATAGACCGGCAGGTTGAGTGGGCGGACTATGGCGGCCGTGTGGGTGTAAAAACAGAGAAGCACAGCCGCGATACACATGTCAGTCTGTTCAATACTATGTAATTAATGCATTGTTACAAGCTTTGGTCACAGTAGAAAACAACTTAGAAGCAATTTCATAGACACAAAGACTGATCGATAGATGATGTAACAATCGACCTAAATAGTCACTAGAATTAGGCATTCGAAAATCATTCGTAAACTAGGGATATTTCGTTTGTATTGCATGCTCACGACAGTCAACAGCGCGCGCGCGCGCACACACACACACACACACACACACACACACACACACACACACACACACACACACACACACACACACACACACACACACACACACACACACACACACACACACACACACACACACACACACACAAACACACACATGCACACACACAAACGGATATGGGTACAAGTGTCACAATTCCGTGTTACAAAGGCGTCACCAACACATGCAGCCGTCACCAAAACACATATTTATGACAACCTTCATTCAAGGGCGACACGTACTATGGGCTAGAGTAAGAGCTAGCCCTACTTTTTAAGGGCGTGGTTCGTTAAAATTATTATGACATTTAATCTCGAGCTGTTTCAGAATCAAGCAGTCCTAAAGCATTTTAGTTTTGACATGTTACGCGTTCACTATGACTTCACGTGGTTAGCTTTATATAATGAGCCCCTCGCTTTTAATACCAATATGAAATCTGTGTTTAATTCATTTAATTCTGCATGACCGTTTGCATAAAACTTCAAAAATATCCAAATCCATTATAAATCTGCTCTGAGAACTAGACAGACTTTTACTGAAACCCTTCGATCCCTGCGACATACCTACCCCGTACACTCCTCTAGATCCAGGAAGTCTCCGCCGCTCAGCAGACGGCATGCTGCAGCGGTTACTGCATCTGCCTATTCTATAGTCTAAAGTTAGTTTATTAAAGTTTAGGTTCTTTCCTCGTTTGTGTTATAGAATTTTAAGTGTTTTGTCAATTGAAACGATATTAGCAAATGTTTTGTAACAAACGGCGCAAAGAGTTTTGTTAATTCTCTCGTACCTATAGTGTTTGATATAAATCAATTAGCTACTTATTGGTACTGTACGGTATTATCTTGTTTCCTAGCTTAGAAAGTACAATTTATAAAACATTGTTATCAACTTGCAAATTATATATAAATAGTTATATAATTATAATAGGGTTAGCATCGATAATCAGCTGTTGAGTTTGACAGTCCTTAGAAAAGACTGCGGGAAATCGTTTAGCGTGCAGACGGGTCTCCATGCAAGTTACAGACCTGAACTCTTAAGACAACGAAAAGGCACAGATTGTACTCAAAGTTCTGTTAGAAAGATGATCTTTACATGTCACTGCATGAATTTGCAACTAATCATTTTCCTGTGAACTGCCGTTCCTCATCCATAGGTCGAGTTCATGTCTCTAAAACTAGAATTGTCTAACTCATACATTCATACTTCTAGGTTACTAAGGTAATGCGTAGGTGGCATGCTGCAAGTCCACCCCTGAAATGACCAAGGACAGACAGGAAATAGGAAAGCCCTTCCGTTCTAAGCGTTTGAAGTAAGTCTCTATGGTTCCCCCAGAAACTAGAGACATTATATCAAGCAAGCCATACTTTAGCTCCCACATTTAGTGTATTGCAGCTCTCAAGACACAATGGGAACAAAAACAGCGTTAACGTATACTTCCGTTCTATGGTATAGGTGATTAAATAGCTAATTTATATCTGGAGGCGTGGCTGATCCTAACCTTTGTGACGTTACGGAACCCCCATTCGAAAATCCTGAATCCGCCCCTGACAGCCCCACCACTTTTTGCGCCCACGCGACCGCGCTGTTCGCAATCTTCAATAAGTTTTAGCTGTGATGATGAACAATCGACGTCGTCTTGCAAGAAAAGATTCGTAGGAAACGCTATAGCTGCTTTTTCCTGGATCCAGTCACTACATGTCGCTTCACAGTATTTCTAGGAGACGTACGAAATCAATCTTTATCTAGCTACGACGAATTATCATCGGAACGAAAGATGCTAGCAGCGTACGGCTCAACGAAATCATGATAATCTCGTCCACCTCAGTAGTTAACTGCAAGTGATGCAAGATCGAGCGCTACAGAATCAAGCGCCGTGCAAGAATATATTTTTACAAGTGTAAGTAGGACTGATCGTTCTTGCAAGAAAGATTCGTAGGAAACGTTGCGCTGCATGCTTTCTTCTTGATCCGATCACTACACATACATGTCACTTCACAGCATATCCCGTGCACGTACGTCGATCTCTAGCTACGACGAATTAATTTTAATTAACGGAACGATGCATGTATTCGAAGTGTTATTACTAGTTGTTGCATGTTTGGGTGTTTATTCCGCCGTTGCTAGGATTCTTTTTCTCGTTATATTACACGCCTACCATAGCAACCCAACCGCATGTTGTACATTTACCGGTCAATAATTAAACGTATATTGACCGGTCAATATCTGTATACCGCTTACTGACATAAAACACAACTAACTTAAAACGAAAAAATATCAAAAACAAAAACCAACTAGCAATCAATACATGGGCGTACCTATTTTAGATTACAAGCTTATTCTTTACCAATAATAATGTTCACAGTACTACAGTTTGTAAAGTCGCAGTCAGAAATGACAAATGGATTCTCTCTTTTCGTTTCAGACGGCTGTTCAACCTGGACTACTTCGTGTCTCTCCCGACTCCTTGATTTTTGCGTCAGTGTAATCTGTGTGTGCATGGTCATTATCCAAAACTTTGCACGCTGCCATTTGCTGCAATTCAGATGGCTCTTGGTATTGTCTCACTGCTTGCAGGGGTTTGTGGCCGGTTCTGCCTTGAATGACATGTTCAGGAACTCCCGCTTGAAACAGCCTTGTCGCACTGTAGCTCTCGAAGAGCGTGGTTGGTACGAACTAGAAGACCAGCTGCAGTTATCATCACTTTCATCATTGTAGCCAAAGTGTTACGACCGATTACTTGCTTTGAATACCACGGACCAAATGAAGGTGTAGATAACAAAGGTTTATAATAGAAGGCTTCTCGAGAAAATCCTGCTAGCAACTTACTTAGATATAGAGATCCAAAATTTTTACGTGGCAACGGTCACCAGCTTCTTCATTAGCGTATCTGATAAACCACAAACTACAAATGCTATTACCTTACAGACCCACGTTGGAGCTTGACTATAATTTACCTTGTGACGTTTTTGTTTGGATGCCGCGTAAATCATTTAGTCCACCACTATGACTATTGGATCCGTGCTTAACATAAATGTAACAGACTTTTGACAATTAATCCGTTTGTGGTTTGGCTGTATCTAGTTGTGAATCCTTCGTTGAGAGAAAGTCTGTCTGTCGGTACCTGCTCTTTTTGTGGAGCATCCTCGTTTCGATTACTTCTCCATGCTTCGAATATTCGCATCACCCAACTGTTGCAGGCAGTGTGTTATTGCAAATTGTACCCTTGCTGTACTTGTCTTTCAGCAAATCTGCTGTCAAGCTGGCTAATACTAGTGGCATGCTTTTTTAAACCAACGCGTCTTATCTGTCGTCGTCGTACTGGTCATTATTACGGTCTTTTTCTGATCCGACATCATGCTGGCAAAACACGTGGATAATGTACTGTACTAATACTTTTGAGCACGTGGCCTTATGGGGCTGACGGGCACGTCAACAACACTTCACAGCTGTTAAAATGTGGTTGTTTGACATAAAACTTTAGCAGTCATTGCAATACACAACCACTCTAATTCACCTTGAACAATCTATGAACTCTAATTACAGTAATATAGGATGTTAAACATGCAACAAATAGGTTAGTTCATGGTAGGGTCGACGATATCCAGTTTATTGACCTCGGTCTTTTCGAGGCTTTCTCCTCGATAATTACTTCTTATTTGGCGTTCAACGGTGACGCTTGACTCAACCTAAGTCTAAGTGCATTTACCGTTTAGTAGCTCATTGGAGGCATATCAAATCATCTGCGTGTTACTGAAACCAGCTGTGTTGTGCTGTTGATCATTGCAACGGGAGGGTATACGCGTTTCCCTTGACAGCGGGAGGGTATCAGCGCATTCCAGGGTACAAACGATTTGTACCCGCTGTATCGACCAATCAGGGTTGTCAAAAACCACGTGACATGATACAATGTATAATATTAAGTTAATTATCTTTAATCACATCGACGCATCACTGGGCTTTCAAAAAATTATACATTCTAGCAACAAGCCAATGATTAATTAATGATAATGACAATAAATAGACAAAGATTAATAAAATTTACGTTGATATTTACAATCAATACACGCACAAACAAACACACACACCACACACACACACATACACACACACACACACACACACACACACACACACACACACACACACACACACACACACACACACACACATCTACATGCACATACGCTCGTACCTCTGAAGCAACGGTGTAAACACAGCTTCATTTCCTAGTTTTCGAGACCAAAATTTATTTTTCTGTTATACTATTATTTTTGAAGGAAATATTTTTGGGAAAGGTTATCACTCAAAAAACATTAGGAGCAGTAGGGTATTTATTATGTATTTATTTTATATATTTATTATAAACAAAATGTATATAAAAATGATATCAAATGTATTAGCATAATTATAATTTAGTTATGTCTATTATTTATTAAGTTTCATAATTATAATTTACTTATTTCTATTATTCATTAATTTTTCATAATTTTATTTAAAATGTGATTATTATAAATATTCTGTATCTAAATAACATTAAAGTGTATTAACCCAATTTTTCATAAACTATTATATTTCTAAAATTTATACGTAGTTTCGTACTATGTTTGTATTTATGCGCAAGTAGTGTAGCTATAATTAAAAGTGATATTTAATTTGCAAGTCGATAAACACACTATAAAATTGTATACTTTTCAAGAAAGCAAACTAAATTTTTATACCGTACAGTACCAATAAGCAGCTAATTGATTGATATCAAACACTACGAGAGAAGTACATAAAACCCTCCAGGCAGTTAAACATTCGCTAACACCGTTTCTGCTTGCTACGTTTCAATAGACAAAACGCTTAAAATTCTAGCACAAGTAAACGTGTCGAGAAAACTGAAACCTTAAAAAACTAACTTGAGAATAGCTATGAGGATGCAGTACGACGCAGCATACTCCGCCTACTGAGCGGCGGAGACTCAGTGGCGGATCTAGCGAAGGCTAGGGGGATAAGTAGAATCTGGACCGAAGGATTTTAATATTGTAAACCCAAGAGTCTGTTGACTTCTCAGAGAAGATATAGTAATGGTACTCAAGTATTTTATGTTCAAGCAAAGGGGCAGTTTTGTGTTTGTCCGTGTGTGTGTGTGCGTGTGTGTGTGTGTGTGTGTGTGTGTGTGTGTGTGTGTGTGTGTGTGTGTGTGTGTGTGTGTGTGTGTGTGTGTGTGTGTGTGTGTGTGTGTGTGTGTGTGTGTGTGCTGTTGACTTTCGCGAACATGGACTACAAACGAAGTATCCGTGATTAATACGAGCAGCTGGACTGCATATGCATGCTTTTCAATTGGCTATTTGGGTAGATCGTTACACAATTGCTTCTGAGTTGTTACAAAAGCTTGTAACAATGCATTAATTACATAGTGTTGAACAGACTGATATGTGTATCGCGCCTGTGGTTTTTGTTTTGACACCCACACATCCGCCATAATCTGCCCACTCAACAACCGGCCGGTCTACTTGCAATGTGTTTGTGAATGTCAATGTGCACGAATTCGACTCAGATTAGATTTTCAGTGTCGATAACTTTTGGTCATAAATTATAAATATTTTGCAGTAAACAATCCATAGAGTAAGACTATATACTAAATACTATACAGCGCAAACAATGAAAAAATCTATACAATTATATATATAGGGTGTACACAAAAATACAACAATTTATTATTTATTTACCTATATAAAAACAGTAAAAAAATTGAACTTGTTTTAGTGCTTGAAATCGCATTTACTATGTAGTAGTTCGCATCCCGTGTAGATTGTCTGCTTGTCGTCCCACTTCCAATCTTCCAAGTCTTTTCCTCTCGCATCTTTACAGTTGTATCGTCTGAGAACTGTAATAGTAGTCTCCTTTCTCTTACAAGTGAAAGGATCCGACGCCTTCGTCGCAGTACCGCACTTGACCTGATAGATGACAGGCGGGTACCTGTCTCTGTCAAAGGTGCAGACCACGCTAGGATTGCAGATGCGATTGGAGACTCCGTCTTGTGCCAATTCTTTGGTTAAGCCCAGATACGCCTGGTCGTCGTCTTTGGTCTGACAAGTGGCCGGTTCGATGTAACTGTCGTTGCGGAAATATTGCATTTGACGTGTGGGCTTGTCCTTGTCATTCTGATATGCTCGGAACCACGAGCGAAGTGTCACGAGTGCACGGGGTGTGCAAGTTGTCGTCGAACTGAACGTCACGAAGGTGAGCAAAGTGATCATGAACAGTAGTGTTGTCTCTGTTCCCATTGTGTGTGGAGTATTACACTAAATGTGAAAACTATATAGTACGGCTTGCTTTCTATAATGCCTCTAGTTCCTGGGGAACATGAGAGACTTACCTCAAGGGCCTAAAATAGAAGAAAGGGAGAGTTTTCATACTTCCTGTTCTTCCTTTTGCGGACTCGGCAATATGCCACCTACGCATTACCTGTGGAACATCCTGTGACAGAGAAGCGGGTCTGTAAGCTAGACAATTGTATTAGTAAAGACACGAACTCGACCTAGGGATGACTCCGATGAGAGACGAGACGACAGTTCCCAGGGAAATGCTTAATTGGCAACTTGCAAATTCATTCATTGATGTGTAGACACCATCCTTCTAGCAGATCTAATCTTTGTGCGCGATGTGTGGCCTTCGTATTGTCCGATAAGATCAGGTTTTTAACTTGTATGCAAGCGATTTCCTAGGATCTGTTGAGTAGGTAGCTGCAAGACGCGCTTGCAGAACGAGACGAAGACGTTGAAAGTAACGTTCACATCAGTACAGTGCGCTAGCACTACTCAGCTAGACAGCAAAGTGGTAAATCCTCGTGTCCTTTCAAAATCTGACCTTGTTGAAGAGGCCCGGCTTTCTTCTTGTTGTCAGGTCATTGTTCGAGCGTTGATCAGCTTTCTCTGCTGATTACCCATACTAATTCTATTGACATAATTTAATGTTTCATATAGCTATCTAGCTCTATATCTATAAAAGTCTGATCTGTCTGACTGTCTGTCTGTCTGTAACATCAATAACGCCAAAACTGCCCGGCCGATCGCCATACAACCGTACCTGTAGACTGCGTTCCACACCACAATGCAAACGTACTCTTCGGTATCTAGACGGCCCCCTTTTGAGGTCTAGAACTCGACCGTATTGTTGTTGCTGATTTACAGTGTGCCTGACAAACCTTACGTGGAGCGTTTCGTTGCGCCGTCAGATATTTTTACTCTATACGAGGCCTAGGAACCCGACGCGCAAGACGAATAGGCAGATCTTGATGCAGTAACCCGTGCAGCATCCATGCCGTCTAGTGAGCCGCGGAGACTCGTGACGGATGTAGAGGAAGTTTAAGGAGCTAAGTAGAATCGAGATCGAATGGTTTTCAGTAACTGTAAACTGAGAGTTTTTATGTTCTCAGAGCAGATTTAGAATAGAGTATTATAAATGGTGGTACTCAAATATTTCACGTAGCCAATTAGTTCATTTCAAAAGTGTATCACACCCGCTACAATCTGCCTACTCAACCGATGTCATGCGTTTATAGTGTAGTGAGGTATAGAGATGTCCATGTGCACGAATTTGATTCCCTGTCTTGATGAATATAAGTTATAAAGTATTCGCAGTAAACAATTCATAAGACTAAATGTACACAAAAATACAAATTTTTATTATCTATTTACAATAAAAGTTTTGAACTTGTTTTAGTGATTAAAATTGCATTTACTTTGTAGTTCGCATCCCGTGTAGATTGTTTGCGTGTTGTCCCACTTTCATTCCTCCAAGTCTTCTCCCTTCGCATTTTTACAGTTATATCGTCTCAGAACTGCAGTAGTAGTCTTCTTTCTCTTACAGGTGAAAGGATCCGACGCCTTCGTCGCAGTACCGCACTTGACCTGATAGATGACAGGCGGATACCTGTCTCTGTTAAAGATGCAGACCACTCTCGGATTGCAAATGCGATTGGAGCTTTTGTCTTGTACCAATTCTTTGGCTAGTTGCACATATGCCTGGTCGTCGTCTTTGGTCTGACAAGTGGCCGGTTCGATGTAACTGTTGTTGCGAAAATATTGCATTTGACGTGTGGGCTTGTGCTGGTCATACTGGTAGGCTCTGAACCACGAGCGAAGTGTCACGAGTGCACGGGGTGTGCAAGTTGCCGTCGAACTAAACGTCACGAAGGTGAGCAAAGTGCTCATGAACAGTAGTGTTGTTTCTGTTCCCATTGTGGGCAGAGCATTACACTATTATGTGAAAGCTCTAGGGTATAGGTTGGTTACAATATCTGCCGGAGATCTGTAAACGTTCCGGACTGTGCCGGACAGCTGTCCGCCACCGTCCGGCGTTATCAGTCTGGCTGCTTCCGGTTGGACAGGACAAAATTAAGAACATCAATTCTATTTGTCTGGTTGCCTCTACGCCTAATCCGGCTTCCAACGAGCGTGATGCGGCGCCTGTGCGGTACCGGACAGCGGTTGGTGTCTGCATGGCAGATGTTGTGAAATATGCCTGCTTGGTCATGGACGCGTTCGATTTGCAGTTGTATTTAGAAATGAAACTGAGGGTGTGTCGCTACTGTTAGAGCTGACAGTATCAGAAATAAATCGAACGAAAAACTACTTTGTGAACCGCAACTGCTAACTGAAGCAATGTCAACGCGTCTTCATCAGACTTTAAATTCAGCTACTGATCTATCGACTAACACCAGAGTGATTTTAGTTAACAGCGTCTCTTTTGACCTTGTAATGGACGCCAATCTTTCTCAAACGGAGCGATAGAGCGTACGAAAAATTAGTATTGCTGTCTGCAAAATATAGCAGCCGTCACACTTCCGAGACTTTTGCAGAAAAGAGGCGTGTCGGTTCCGTCAGTTCAAAATAAAGCATTCTTGGACGGAACTGACGAAATCAGTTCGAACAGTTTCAGATCTAAATCTAACGCGAATTCCAGCAGTTTTAGCAGTTTTCTAACTACCGGAAGTGCACATCGAACTCGCCTCATGTCTTAGAATTCTTGGGTAACCTGTGGAGACTTACCTCAATTTGAGTCAAGGGCTTAGAAATAGAAAAATGGGTTTTCATATTTATATTTTATGTTCTTTCGTTGATCATTTCAACGGACTTAATTGGCAATTACCATTTACGCATTACCTGAAGAACACTCTGCATGTGACCTGGAAGTGGCACGGTATGAGTTATAATTAATCTAGTACTAGACACATGAACTTGACGTATGAAGAACAACGGTTACCAGGGAAATCATTTGTTGCTAACTCATGCAGTGACTCGTAGAGATCATCTTTGTAGCAGAACTTTGAGTGCGATCTGTGACCTTTCGATAGTTATGTCCGACAAGTTCATCTCTGTAACTTGCATG
Organism: Corticium candelabrum; assembly: GCF_963422355.1. Taxonomy (NCBI): domain Eukaryota; kingdom Metazoa; phylum Porifera; class Homoscleromorpha; order Homosclerophorida; family Plakinidae; genus Corticium; species Corticium candelabrum. The sequence continues at coordinate 3,246,223 of NC_085091.1, read as the reverse complement.
CAGACCAGTCTGCACGCTCAAACGATTCTCCGCGGTCCTTTGAGTAAGAGCTGTCAAATTCAATAGCTGATTATCGATTTTATTAAATCCTATTATAATTTGCAAGTTAATAACAATGTTTTATAAATTGTACTTTCCAAGAAAACAAACTAATACCGTACAGTACCAATAAGCAACTAATTGATTTATATCAAACACTATACGTGTACGAGAGTAGTACACAAAACTCTTTACGCCGTTTACGACAAAACATTCCATAACATCGTTTTCTGCTTGTTACATTTCAATTGACAAAATGCTTGAAATTCTAACACAAGTAAACGAGAAAAGAACCGAAACTTTATAACCCAACGTTAGTTAGACTATGGAACAGTAACCGCCGCAGCATGCCGTCTGTTGAGCGGCGGAGACTCGCTGGAGGATCTAGAGGAGTTTAGACGGGTAGGTAAGCAACCGAGATCAAAGGGTTTTCAGTAAACACTCTGTTAGTTCTCAGAGCAGATTATATAAGAGTTAGATATTTTTTAAGTTTATGCGCAAACGGTCATAGCTTTAAAATTAAATAAATAAAACACAGATTTCATATTGTTACCAGTTGCGTAAACCAACTCAACTCTCTCCTAAAAATTATTTCTGGATCCGCCCCTGGGAGTGTCTCAATGAAGGTGGTCACCCGTTGTGTGTGTGTGTGTGTGTGTGTGTGTGTGTGTGTGTGTGTGTGTGTGTGTGTGTGTGTGTGTGTGTGTGTGTGTGTGTGTGTGTGTGTGTGCGTGTGTCATGTGCTGTCGATTACCTTGAGCATGCAATACTAACGAAATATTCGTAATCTAGTATGAGCACCGGGACCGCGTGCATCACATGACTTCAATTACATAATTGATTATTTGGGTCGATTGTTTCATCATCTATTGATCAGTCTCTGAAATTGCTTCTATAAGTCGTTTCTACTGTGACAAAAGCTTGTAATAATGCATTAACTAATCTGAGTCAAATTCATGAACGAACAGAAATGTGTATCAGGGCTGTGCGCATCCTTCCCTGTTTGACACCCACACATCCGTCATAATCCGCCCACACAACCGGTGTCTACTTGTAATGTGTTTGTAGTATAGTGGAGTGTAGAGATGTCATTGTGCACGAATTTGACTCACATTAGATTTTCAGCGTCCATTAATACTTTTTATAAAGTATTTCGCGGTAAACAATTTGATACAACAATTATTGTATCAAATTATTGTACTGACAGCGCAGATAATCAAAATATATTTATACAGTTATGTAAAATGTACACAAAAATACAAATTTTAATCAGTCTTTTCCTCTCGCATCTTTACAGTTGTATCGTCTCAGAACTGCAATAGTAGTCTCTTTTCTCTTACAGGTGAAAAGATCCGACGCCTTCGTCGCAGTACCGCACTTGACCTGATAGATGACAGGCGGATACCTGTGTCGGTCAAAGGTGCAGACCACTCTCGGATTGCAAATGCGATTGGAGCTTTTGTTTTGTGCCAATTCTTTAGTTAAGCCCAGATATGCCTGGTCGTCGTCTTTGGTCTGACAAGTGGCCGGTTCGATGTAACTGTCGTTGCGGAAATATTGCATTTGACGTGTGGGCTTGTGCTGGTCATACTGATATGCTCGGAACCACGAGCGAAGTGTCACGAGTGCACGAGGTGTGCAAGTTGCCGTCGAACTTAGCGTCACAAAGGTAAACAAAGTGCTCATGAAAAGTAGTGTTGTCTCTGTTCGCATTGTGTGTGGAGCTGCAATACACTAAATGTGAGAGCTGAAAGTATGTCTCGCTTGATATAATGTCTCTAGTTCCTAGGGGAACACGACAAACTTACCTCAAGAACTTAGAATAGAAAGATTTTCATATTTCCGGTCTGCATGTCCTCGAGCATTTCAACGGGTCGACTTGCAGCTTGCCACCTACGCATTACCTGTACAACATTTTGTGACCTAGAAGTAGGGCGGTATCAGTTAGGCAATTCTTTAGTAGTGAAGACGTGAACTCGATGTATTGATGAGAAACGACGGGTCCCAGGGAAATGATTAGTTGCAAATTCATGCAGTGACGTAAGAGATCATCTTTTCTAGCAGAGCTTTGAGTGCGATCTCTGTCTCTTCGTTATGTCTGACGAGTTCATATCTGTAACTTGCATGCAGACCGTCTGCACGCTAACTAAACCGATTCCTCGCAGTCTTGTTAGTAAGAGCTGTCAAACTCAACAGCTGAATGTCGATGCTAATCCTATTATAATTATATAATTATTAATATATAATTTGCAAGTTGATAACAATTTTTATAAAATGTGCTTTCCAAGAAACAAACTAATGCCGTACAGTACCATGCCATAATCAGCTAATTGATTGTTATCAAACACTATACGATAGGAGTGCGCAAAACTATTTACGCCGTTTGTTGCAAAACATTCGCTAACATAATTTTCTGCTTGTAACGTTTTAATTGACCAAACGCTTAAAATTCTAACACAAGTAAACGAGGAAAGAACCGAAACGTTAAAAAACTAACTTAACTTGTAAATAGGCAGATGCAGTAAACCGGTGCAGCATGCCGTCTTTATGTGAGCGACATAAAATCGCTGGCGGATCTAAAGGAGTCCAGAAGGGTTCGATAGATACAACCGGGATCGAACAATTTAGTGTAAAAGTCTGTCTAGTTCTCAGAGCAGATATATAATTGACTTAAATATTTTTTAAATTTTATACGCAAATGGTCATGCAGTTTTAGCTTCAGAATTAAATAAATCAAACACAGATTTTATGTTTTTATTATATACGTAAACCAACTCAACTCTCTCTTAGATTCTGGATCCGCCCATGGGAGTGTCTCAATGAAGCAAGGGCGTCACATTGGTCTTAAAAGTGAGGAGATCATCAATAAGGTTGAACAGGTGACGTCATAGAGAACGCGTATCATGCCAAAACTAAAATGTTATAGGACTGCTTGATTTTCAAACAGCCCGACATTAGATGCTATACTAATTTTAAAGTACCACGCCCACAAAGAGTGGGATAGCGCTTACTCTAGCGCATAGTACGTGATGTCCTTGAATGAAGGTTGTCATAAATATGTGTTTTGGTGACGGCTGCGTGTGTTGGTGACACCTTCGTAGCATGGTATTACTAAATTTGTACTCATATCCGTTTGTGTATGAGCATGTGTGTGAGTGTGTGTGTGTGTGTGTGTGTGTGTGTGTGTGTGTGTGTGTGTGTGTGTGTGTGTGTGTGTGTGTGTGTGGTGTGTGTGTGTGTGTCTGTCTGTCTGTCTGTCTGTCTGTCTGTCTGTCTGTCTGTCTGTCTATCTGTCTGTCTGTCTGTCTGTCATCAACGCTATTACAGTCAACACTAAATCACTATCTATGAGTCCAAGAAAAATGACCCAAAGGGTCATGAAATGTGTGTGTGTGTGTGTGTGGTGTGTGTGTGTGTGTCTGTCTGTCTGTCTGTCTGTCTGTCTGTCTGTCTGTCTGTCTATCTTTCTGTCTGTCTGTCTGTCATCAACGCTATTACAGTCAACACTAAATCACTATCTATGAGTCCAAGAAAAATGACCCAAAGGGTCATGAAATGTGTGTGTGTGTGTGTGTGTGGTGTGTGTGTGTGTGTGTCTGTCTGTCTGTCTGTCTGTCTGTCTGTCTGTCTGTCTGTCTGTCTGTCTGTCTGTCTGTCTGTCTGTCTGTGTGTGTGTGTGTGTGTGTGTGTGTGTGTGTGTGTGTGTGTGTGTGTGTGTGTGTGTGTGTGTGTGTGTGTGTGTGTGTGTGTGTGTGTGTGTGTGTGTGTGTGTGTGTGTGTGTGTGTGTGTGTGTGTGTGTGTGAGTGTCTCCGCGTGTGTTCGTGTCTGTGTGTGTCTTTGTCCGTGTCAGTTGTGTGTGTGTGTGTGTGTGTGTGTGTGTGTGTGTGTGTGTGTGTGTGTGTGTGTGTGTGTGTTTGCGCGCGCGCGTTGTTGACTGCCGTGAGTATGCAATACAAACGAAATATCCTAGTTTACAAAAAATTTTCGAATCCCTAATTCTAGTGACTATTTAGGTCAATCGTTACATCATCTATCGATCGGTCTTTGTGACTATCAAATTGCCTTGTTTTCTACTGTGACCAAAGCTTGCAACAATGCATTAATTACATAGTATTGAACAGACTGACATGTGTATCGCGGCTGTGCTTCTCTGTTTTTACACCCACACATCCGCCATAATCCGCTCACTCAACCGGACGGTCTACTGGCAATGTGTTTGTACTATGCTCGAGGTATAAGATAAAATGTCAATGTGCACGAACTCGACTCAGATTTGATTTTCGGTGTCGATAACTTTTGTTCATAAATTATAAAATATTTCGCAGTAAACAATTCCATACAATAAGACTCTAGACATGATTATACAGCGCAAACAATCAATAATAGATTTATATTTATATATAAAATTATATACAAAAATACAGCAATTTATTATTCATTTAACTATAAAAACAGTAAAAAAATTGAACTTATTTTGGTGCTCGAAATCGCATTTACTCTTTAAATGTTTGCATCCCGTGTAGATTGTCTGCTTGTCGTCCAACTTCCACCCTTCCGAGTTTTTCCCTTTCGCATCTTTAAAGTTGTATCCTCTCAGAACCGCAGTAGTGGTCTCGTTTCTCTTACAAGTGAAAGGATCCGACGCCTTCGTCACAGTACCACATTCGACCTAATAGATGACAAGCGGATACCTGTCTCTGTCAAAGGTGCAAATCACTCTCGGATTGCAAATGCGATTGGAGACTCCGTCGTGTGCCAATTCTTTGGATAAGCCCAGATATGCCTGGTCGTCGTCTTTGGTCTGGCAAGTGGCCGGTTCGATGTAACTGTCGTTGCGGAAATATTGCATTTGACGTGTGGACTTGTGCTGGTCATACTGGTAGGCTCGGAACCACGAGCGAAGTGTCACGAGTGCACGAGGTGTGCAAGTTGCCGTCGAACTGAACGTCACGAAGGTGAGCAAAGTGACAGAACAAAATAAATGACATCAATTCTATTTGTCCGGCTGCCGCTCCGCCTAATCCGGCTTCGAGTGTGACTTGGTACCGGACCGCAGGTTGCTGTCTCATGGCAGATATTGTGAAATATGCCTGCTTGATCATGGACGCATTCGATTTGCAGTTCTAGCTAGAAATGAATCTGAGGGTGTGTCGCTACTGTTAGAACTGACAGTATCAGAAATAAATCGAACGAAAACTATATTGTGAACCGGAACTGCTAGCTGAGGCAATGCCAACGCGTCTTCATCAGACTTTAAATTCAGCTACTGATTCATCGACACAACAGAGCGATTTTAGCTAACAGCGTCTCTTGTTGACCTTGTGATGGACGTCAATCTTTCTCAAACGGAGCGATAGAGCGTACGAAAAATGAGTATCGCTGTCTGCAAAATATAGTACGTCGTCACACTTCCGGGACTTTTGCAGAAGAGGCGTATCGATTCCGTCATTTTAAAATAAAGCAGTTCCAGCTTCTTGGACAGAACTGACGAAATCAGTTCGAACAGTTTCAGAACTAAATCTAACGCGAATCCCAGCAGTTTCAGCAGTTTTCTAACTACCGGAAGTGCACATCAAACGCACTCCATGTCTTAGAATTCTTGAGTAACCTGTGGAGACTTACCTCAATTTGAGTCAAGGGCTTAGAATAAAAAAAGGTTTTTTATTTATATTTTATGTTCTTCCGTTGGTCATTTCAACGGACTTAATTGGAAATTACCATTTACGCATTATCTGTAGAACACTCTTCATGTGACCTAGAAGTAGCACGGTATGCGATAAACAATTAATCTAGTACTAGACACATGAACTCGACGTATGAAGAGCGACGGTTACCAGGGAAATCATTTGTTGCTAACTCATGCAGTGACTTGTAGAGATCATCTTTCTAGCACAACTTTTGAGTGCGATCTGTGACCTTTCGATAGTTATGTCCAACAAGTTCATATCTGTAACTTGCATGCAGACCAGTCTTCACGCTCAAGCGATTCCCCGCGGTCTTTTGAGTAAGATCTGTCAAACTCAATAGCTGATTATTGATTCTATTAAACTCTATTATAATTTGCAAGTTGATAACAATGTTTTATAAATTGTACTTTTCAAGACAACAAACTAATACATTGATTTATATCAAACACTACGTATACGAGAGTAGTACACAAAACTCTTTACGCCGTTTACGACAAAACATTCCATAACATCGTTTTCTGCTTTTTACGTTTCAATTGACAAAATGCTTGAAATTCTAACACAAGTAAACGAGAAAAGAACCGAAACTTTAAAAAAAACTTTAGACTATAGAACAGTAACAGGTGCAGCATGCCGTTTGCTGAGCAGCGAAGACTCGCTGGAGGATCTAGAGAAGTTTAGGAGGGTAGGTAAACAACCGGGATCGAAGGGTTTTCAGTAAACACTCTGTTAGTTCCCAGAGCAGATTATATAAGAGTTAGATATTTTTTAAGTTTATACGCAAACGGTCGTAGCTTCAGAATTAAATAAATAAAACACAGATTTCATATTATTACTAGTTGCGTAAACCAACTTAACTCTCTTCTAGAAATGATTCTGGATCCGCTCCTGGGAGTGTCTCAATGATGGTTGTCACACAAAGATGTGTTTTGGTAAAAGCTAATTGTGCAACTTGTACTGATTTCCGTTGTGTGTGTGTGTGTGTGTGTGTGTGTGTGTGTGTGTGTGTGTGTGTGTGTGTGTGTGTGTGTGTGTGTGTGTGTGTGTGTGTGTGTGTGTGTGTGTGTGTGTGTGTGTGTGTGTGTGTGGTGTGGTGTGTGTGTGTGTGTGTGTGTGTGTGTGTGTGTGTGTGTGTGTGTGTGTGTGTGTGTGTGTGTGTGTGTGTGTCATGTGCTGTCGATTACCTTGATCGTGCAATAGTAACAAAATATTCGTAATCTAGTGTGAACAGCGGGACTGCATGCATCACATGACTTCAATTACATAATTGATTATTTGGGTCGATTGCTTCATCATCTATTGATCAGTCTCTGAAATTGCTTCTATATGTCGTTTCTACTGTGGCAAATGCTTGTAATAATGCATTAACTAATCTGAGTCAAATTCATGAACGAACAGAAATGTGTATCGTGGTTGTGCGCATGCTTTCTTGTTTGACACCCACACATCCGTCATAATCCGCCCACTCAACCGGTGTCTATTTGCAATGTGTTTGTACTATAGTGGTATGTAGAGATGTCATTTTGCACGAATTTGGCTCACATTAGATTTTCAACGTCCGTTAATATATATTATAAAAAATTTCGCGGGAAACAATTCTAGATAACAATTATTACTATACATGTACTGTACAGTGCAGATAATCAAAATATATTTATACAGTTATGTAAAATGTACACAAAAATACAAATTTTAATCAAAATTTTATATTTAACTTTGAAAATATAAAACATTTGAACTTGTTTTAATCGCATTTAGTCTGTAGTTCGCATCCCGTGTAGATTGTCTGCTTGTCGTCCCACTGCCACCCTTCCGAGTCTTTTCCTTTCGCGTCTTTACAGTTGTATCGTCTCAGAACTGCAATAGTAGTCTCCTTTCTCTTACAGGTGAAAGGATCCGACGCCTTCGTTGCAGTACCGCACTTGACCTGATAGATGACAGGCGGATACCTGTCTCGGTCAAAGGTGCAGACCACTCTCGGATTGCAATGCGATTGGAGCTTTTGTCTTGTGCCAATTCTTTAGTTAAGCCCAGATTACCTGGTCGTCGTCTTTGGTCTGACAAGTGGCCGGTTCGATGTAACTGTCGTTGCGGAAATATTGCATTTGACGTGTAGGCTTGTGCTTGTCATACTGATATGCTCGGAACCACGAGCGAAGTGTCACGAGTGCACGAGGTGTGCAAGTTGCCGTCGAACTTAGCGTCACAGAGGTGAGCAAAGTGCTCATGAAAAGTAGTGTTGTCTCTGTTTCCATTGTGTGTGGTGCTGCAATACACTAAATGTGAGAGCTGAAAGTTTGGCTTGCTTGATATAATGTCTCTAGTTCCTGAGGGAACATGCGAAACTTACCTCATTTGCTTAAAATAGAAGGGTTTTCATATTTCCTGTCGTTTCCTTGGGTATTTCAACGGGTCGACTTGCAGCTTGCCACCTACGCATTACCTGTACAACATCCTGTGACCTAGAAGTAGGGCGGTATCAGTTAGGCAATTCTTTAGTAGTGAAGACGTGAACTCGATGTATTGATGAGAAACGACAGTTCCCAGGGAAATAATTAGTTGCAAATTCATGCAGTGACGTAAGAGATCATCTTTCTAGCAGAACTTTGAGTGTGATCTCTGCCTTTTCGTTATGTCTGACGAGTTCATGTCTGTAACTTGCATGCAGACCGTCTGCACGCTAACTAAACCGATTCCTCGCAGTCTTGTTAGTAAGAGCTGTCAAACTCAACAGCTGAATGTCGATGCTAACCCTATTATAATTATATAACTATTAATATATAATTTGCAAGTTGATAACAATTTTTATAAAATGTGCTTTCCAAGAAACAAACTAATGCCGTTCAGTACCATGCCATAAGCAGCTAATTGATTGTTATCAAAGACTATACGATAGGAGTGCGCAAAACTATTTACGCCGTTTACTGCAAAACATTCGCTAACATCATTTTCTGCTTGTGACGTTTTAATTAACCAAACGCTTAAAATTCTAACACAAGTAAACGAGGAAAGAACCGAAAGGTTAAAAACTAACTTACCCAGATATGCCTGGTCGTCTTCGGTCTGACAAGTGGCCGGTTCGATGTAGTTGTCGTTGTGGAAATATTGCATTTAGTGTGTGGGCTTGTCCTGGTCATACTGATATGCTCTGAGCCACAAGCGAAGTGTCATGAGTGCACGGGGTGTGCAAGTTGTCGTCGAAGTAAAGGTGAGCAAAGAGCTCACGAACCTAGATGAATCTACAGTGCTGAAGAATTTGAATTGATCTTGCAAGCCTATACATGTCTTTCGCTAGACAGGCAAATGTTACCGCTTTTTCTTTTCTTTCCGAAGAAAGCTTCTATAGACATATGGTTTCATGAAATTGTGAATGTTGTGACCATAAAAGGTGGAAGTATATTTTCATGAGATAGAAAATAACTACTTTGAAACATTATCATTGCAAGGAAGTAAATTAAACATGTTGTTGGAGAATAACTGAGATTGAAAACAAGTTACCATAAATTAATATAGAAAGAGTAGGAGTACCGTACGACTCACTCGTACTGTCCGACAATGATGGACCTACGTCGATAGTTCATAATCTGTATTGCACCTCCGCGCGAAGTTACTTAAAACTAAAACGTGAGCTGCGAGTCACGTCAGGAAGTAACAAGCACCGCTGGTACGCGGTCATCTCCGTGTGATGACGTCACAAAATTTAGAAGGTTCCACGGAACCCCCTCTAGATCCGCCACTGGGCTGACTCGCTGCTGAGACTTAGGCTCCGGTCTTTGATATTAAAATTTTGAAAACGCCCCCGAAAAGTGGTGGGGCTTCAGCCCCCTCTAGTCCCTATTACGCGACGCCGCTGTTGCGGATGACACTGGTCGAGCGCAACGGTACATGCATGCATGGTCCCATGGGACCCTTATGGGACCTTCGGCTTCTCGGAAGAATGATGAAATTCGTTTGTTTTGCGATTCTTCTGTAAAAAAGTAACAGACACGTACAACTATTACCCGAGCTTTACTCTGCGCTTCTCAGTTTGACGACGGTTTGACCTTATTAACGTTATTGCTATGGATATGACATCTTAGTCTTTCTATCATAATGCGCAGGATTGTTACGTCACCTATTGTTGGTGTCCCAAAGAACTGCTGATTGGCTCAACAAGTTCCCGACTGTGATTCATGTTGACAAGCTAGCGTTACGTCACCTATTTTCTCTGTCCCAGAACGACTACTGATTGGCTCAACAAACTCCCCGAGTGTGACACACGCTTACAAACAAACATAACGACATACCAACAGACAGACCGGAAGTCAACTCAACACGTCTAGAGTGAGCTTCTGGGGAAGCAGTCCACCACTTAATATGGCGTCCTTCTTTTACTCTCGTAGCTAATTATTGGTTGTCAGGGTTTTGCGCACGCGCATAAAACATCGTAAAAAATGGCCGCTAGACGGAAATGTGCAGCTAGAAACGTTTAGAGAATTCAATCAGTTGGAAAGAATAAATAAAAAATTATATCAATAAATGAGTAATATTGCACATCAAGACTTCGAAAAAATTAGGATTCTTAGAAAAATTCTAAACTATTTTTGGAGTCTTGAAAAAAATTAGTCTCGAAAAACATTAGGAGCAGTAGGGTAATCCTATTCTAAGTAAACAGTTTAAAAATAATAAAAATATTAAATAAATTGCAATAAATGAGTAATTAAGAGTAAACATTTTTCAGTGCAAAGTGTCTTCTTAATTAGTAATAACTTGGATATCCCACACCCACATTCAGATCGAAAATTGGGGCAACAACCGGTCAAGACCGCTGGAATTCATGCTTTAAGTACTTAGACTAGACAGACAGTTGCCTGACCAGCAGGCTTGACTACTTGCAAATTAATCACAATGCTCAATGGTTTCCATTCGCGTGACGTCATGTAGACAGCGACCGGACAGCAGTATCCTCCACGCACCCTCAACATCTTGAGACAGTGACTGCACACAACAAATCCAGCAGTGATCTCATCGCGGAAAACCTTAGATTTTCCTCGCATGTGCCGAACGGAATTCGCATGTGAAAGTAAAGAGGAAGTCTGCTCGAGACCCGGACGCGCTAGCAAGAGACCTAAACCCACACTGAAGCTAAATCAGCACTAACAACGCCCACGTTTAACAACTGCTGTGCGATTCCTGTGCCCTTTGCCTCTATGCATTACATCTTCACGTCTTCCCCAATCTCAACCGCATGCATACACCTTGTTGCCTCACCTTTCACAAGCAAGAGGTCTAATGAGGTGGTAACTGAGTGGCAAGCAATCCACCCAGCCTAATGCATGTGATAAACGTGCATGTGACGACATTACATAGACCGTGAAATAGCCCTCGCGTTTAGCAATCCAGACTCGAAATTTCCCTTCGAGCACGACAGAAAACTATATAACAACAGTATAATTGACACTCCGGTATCAATTGTCTTGAAATCAGCTGCTCTGCTGCGAACTCATGGATCGATTAACGAGTGTCGTTTTCGCCTCCATTCTCTGCCTCATCTCGACGGCGTTGCCGGGATCTCCACGACCGAGGCCGGCCGTTCTCGGTAAATGCGCTCCAAATGCTCTCGTCGCCCTTCGTTCGGCGTTCCGTGAGTACCAAAAGCAAGTCCCCTATTCTGTTAATCTGATGAAAGCTCAACCGGCTCTTCGTCAGCTAGAACTCTTCAAATATGATAACTACAAGGAAACGAACACCTGCGGGTGCCCAGACGAGGGCCCCGCCTATTCAGCTGTTGACAACGCGTTACAAAACGACACACGCGCTAACAGAGTGTGCAACCCAAAGGTGTCCTGCTCGTACGATCAAGACAGATACCCGCCTGTCATCTACCACGTCAAGTGTAATTTCACAACTGAAGCGTCGGATCCCTTCATCTGTAATTCCAAAAAGAACGTCATAACGGTACTGCGACGATCTAAGTGTCAGGACGCCAACGACACTGACTCGGAGCAATGGGACTGGGTCGACAACGAGATTCTCTACACAGGATGCGAGCTGAAAAGCAAGTGCAGCTGCAATCAACCACAAGAAATTCAAAACATAATGAAAAACAATTGAAATAAATGATATGTCTATGATTATTTTATTGTATTTATTGCTTGTACTCTATTATGTTTCTTATATATTTGTATGGTTCAATTAATTGTGTCGTACTGCTGTTGACATTATTATTTTCAAAGTGTGACGTACAAAGTTTCTTATTCGAAAATCGCTTTACAGACTGTCTTTCTAGAAAAGCATTTTTTAGAACTAGCATAGCAATACAAGTTGAGATATTCACAAATTTTCGATTCGTGTGTTTCTAGTTACTGTTAATTTGCCTCAATGTATCTGGATACATATACTGAAGTATCAGCCATGCAGTAGGCGTGTTTCTGTGTCGCCTGGAAATCCTCCTCATAGGGGCGTTTTCGAATAAATTATCGAGCATATGCTGCATGAACAGTTTGACTAGTAGACGTTGGTATACCGCGCCATAGTCAGTTGCCCTGCTGGCAACGGCTGCAGTTTGTGTTTAGAAAGGCAAATATTGTGCATAGAAGACCAAGAATTGTTTGTGTATTTGGAGAGTTTCTGATCTGGTGAACGGCACATTGCCAACGACGGGTGTGCTGTCTAGAGAAGCGGCGTAGGAACCTAGATTTGGTTAAGGAGGCCCACATTTGGTTGAGGGCGCCATTTGCCTAGGCTCGGCAAACATGGCTAAATGTGTTATTAGTTATTCAAACCTAGCCAATATTGGAGGGACACGAGCCCATCCTACCCCTCTCCTCTCCCCTTCCCCCGCTTTCCTGACCCCCGCTTCCTAAGCCTATGTAGACTATGTGGTCACTGTAATGCATGCTATTAGTCTATATTGATCCGGCTAGTCATTAGTCACCTTATTAATTAAGCACAGAGACATGCGTGTATCCTGCAGGGCTTACCTGCCATGTGGTTGGATTGATGGTCACCCAAATGGGAGTACAACTGTAATCAACCCGTTAGAGCGTCGAGAATACGTTTCAAAACGTTAATTTACTTATTCATCAATCCGTTTCGTTATGTGATTAGAATTCCCGTAAAGGCGGGACCAACATCTAACTGTAGTAGCCCCATTTTGTCTCGCGTAGCCCAGACCCTCTTCGCAGCGTCATACTTACGGCGCGGAAGTATGACGCGGCGTAAAGGGTCTGGCTATATACGTTATACGTAAAATATTTTTTCGATACTGTACGTCAGTCATGTCTCAGTACACCCCGTACTTTGCGCAGATTGCTTTCAATTACCCCCGAGGCGTGTCCTCTCCTCTAGGGTCAATCGACTCACTCAAAAGTTTAAAATTTCAAATCCTTGTAGAGACAGTCACACACACGGTCACTGTCACCTTCTTCAAACGTTGTATAAACTAAGACCACAAAACAAAATGTTTTGTAGTTGCCTAATTAAAAGGTCAAAAATTTGTTCATATCAACGTTTAATAATAATTTTATAATAATATGTATTTTGTTTATACCGAGTGGTATACATGTACAATATCCGAAGGCATACCCACTAACGACAAAATTACATAGTCGCAACAGAACATACACACAAGAAGAAAAAGAAGAAAAAGAAGAAAAGAAAAAGAAAAATACTAACCATAATTACAGTTACAGTCATTGGTTCACTAACTCTTAAACTCTTTGTATAAAATGTACAGAAACGTACCCACTATACCTCAGACAACCACAACAAATTTATGTATACCAAACGCATACTTCTTAAATTCAAAAAATACCCACCAGCCAAAAATTCAGTGTTTAATTATACCAGGTAGTAACCCTAGACAACCATGGCATTTGTAAGAATTGAGGTGTGTAGACTCGTATGTACAGCTATGTAGCACGTATTAGCTATAGGAATGTTGGTTTGTTATGGTCACTAGGTGATTGGTCCATTTAATTTTTGCATTCATTTTAATTTTGATTTCTCAAACTTTCAATTTTAGAATAGATAGCTATTAAAATGTTCTTAACTTTTTGTTTAAAAAATTGTAATTTTTAATTTTTACGTTAATTTTTTATTTTTTAAATTGTGCTTTCTTAGTTTTGTGCTCTAAGGTTTTGATCCTTTAATTTCTATGCACGCTTGTGCTGCACAGCATGATGTATGAAAGACGCACTGCCAGTTCTTCATTCTTACTCATGTAAACGTATAAAATACAATTCCTCTACTGAGTGAGAAAATAGTGGCGCATGTGTGAAGAAGATACGTATACAGGCCTAGGGCGGCGGAACCTAGGGGCAGAGGAGACAATAGCCCCTCCTCTAGTGTGATTGGGGGCATCAAGTTTGAGAGAAAATCTGGGTACCGAGGTTGGTGTCGTCAATGACTCGTTGTACAGGCAAAGTTCACGTGGTCAGTCTCTTCTAGGACAATGCAGAAATAATATTGCAAGTAGAAATAGTATTGGATAGTGTTGCGGTTGAAGGCTTGATACACTAGTCTCGTTGCCAGACTCACGTGAGCCTGGCAGTGTCCGGTTCCCATATGACACTTTCAACTGGGAACCAGACACTGCCAGGCTCACGTGAGTCAGGGGACGAGGCTATGATACACATTGTGGTGATCATTTGTGTGCATCCTGCTCTGGCTACTTCTGTCACAAATTATTTAATGACAAACGAACGTACCATATTTAGTTAAATCAAAATGGCGGCAGTCTGTTACAAAATTCCCCCCTCCATCCAAAAGAGCTTCTGCCACCTCTGGTACTGTAGATGCTAGAAGACTATCATCCCTCTATAGTATATACTCTGTATGTTTGAAGCTAAACGTTACAATCTTGTACAACTTTATTGCATGCATTTGTGCAACTTTATTGAGAAATTACTGTGATTACCTCTTACAAAAATTACTGCGGGGGCCATGACCCCTTTGGCTGCGCCGTTCGTACGCCTACTGTACGTTTGAGTGTATCGTCAATCCACGTACATCGACTCCACACTAACACCTCACTGATTCTAGTGACATTTCATGCAGAGCGAGACTACTGGTAGTATAAACGACGTCAAAATGTTGAAAACGAAATCAAAAATTAAGTAAATAGTTACCTAATTAATATTAAATAATATCAAATAAATATATAATGAAATAATATCTCATAGAACGAATAGAAAAAACGATATTCAGTTAGTTCTAAAAATTTACAGTGACAGCAATTTTAGTGGCACATATACGCACCCTAGGCACTAACGAAGTTTTTGAGAATCCTAATTGCTCACTCGATCAAACTTAGACCGTGACATCATACGCTAAGCGGCAGCAGCTCCCGCTCTAGAAATTCTTGCTAACGTTAGCAACTTAGAACTCTCACTTAACGTGACAGCGAAACGCAGGAAAACAACTACTACGGAAACGCTCACCCTTCGCCACACTACAGAACACATGCACCCACGATGCGACTGAGAAGCGAAGAGAAACCGGAGTGTATACACTCTCACGATGGGAAGAGAACAACAACCGACCACACAAAAGCCAGATCAGCATCGAACCCGAGTTGTTTAGCAACAACGTCTCTGTACTGTACTAAACCTAATGCTAGCAAGGGATTCCCCCGTCGGTCTCGTAACCGCAAGGTACCTCATTACCTCACCTGCTAGTGTGATAAGCATAGTGAGAGAGAGAGGTAATTGAAGGTGGTAACTGAGTGGTGGGTGACCCAGCTCTCCTGAGCTGGCAACAGACCTGGATGAAATCGTTCTCCGGTGTTTGGTCAAATTTCTGCACACTTTTCCCCACCGGTAGAGATCGATCGCATGCTATATCAACCGACGAAGAGGTCGAGACTTCATTCTGTTTGCGACGCGTTCAAGTAATGAATCGATCGACTGCTTGGTATTTTGCTGGTCTTATCTTGGCCGTCTTGCGTGTATCATCGCAGTCTGTGGATGCAGATACATGCACTCCTCAAGCTCTTGTCACACTTCGTCGGTGGTTTCGTTCACGGCAAAATGACGTCTACAACAAACATTATTCTTCCACTCTGCTTGCAGCTAACCCAGCACTGCGCCAACTCGAACTCTTCAAGAATGAGGACTACAATGAGACAAGTACGTGTGGCTGCTCGAACCACGCTGTCGAGCAGCTTAACGACGCCTATGCTGCTGTCGATAAGGAGTTACAAAAAAAACCGGTTAACAGACTGTGCAGACCGACGGTTTTCTGCACATACGATCGAGACAGATACCCACCTGTCATCTTCCAGGTCAAATGCGGTGTTACCACGACGGCGTCGGATCCCATCGGCTGCACACAAATGAAGAAGTTCGTTAATGTGTACCGTCGCTTCAGCTGCACGGAATCGATTAAAATTAATGGTACACAACATCTATCAGAGAAATGGAAATGGAGCGACACCGAAACTATCTTAACAGGCTGTCAACTTACCAAAAAGTAAGGCGCCCTGACTTCTATAGTGGCAATCGCAGACGGAGAGATGACGTTTCAAGAAACTGATTTGCGAGTATTCAATAAATTAGCTTATGACTTTGACTATATGTGAATTAGAATAAATTATTTGATTATTTATCAGAGTTTAATTAAATGTGAGAGATAAATGCTGTTCACTATGCCGTATATACTAGCTGAAACGCATTTTTGTCGATGTGCTTGTGCATGCTACTCCATGCAGTAGAGACAAGATCCGTCAGTGTCTTCACAGTTGTGGTTTCCTCTCGACCTTTCAAGGGGAACGCCAAAAAGAACGGAAGTATAAAGATCTATAACACAGAGACTTCGCGATTGTTTTCTGGCCACCGATAGACAAAAGACAAATACTCAAATGCATGAACCATTCCAATATGTAGGTGCATGCACGGCGGCCTGACAGGCACAAGTAAGTTGGGCCACTATATACAGACACTTTGACTAGACAGTGAATGAACAGTGTTGCGTTGATTCTATATAACATAAGCTTCTTTCGACTAGACTCTTAATACAAACTGTTACGAGTACTCTTTGTTCAGCCGCACATTCTGTTGCTCAATGTCATCAAACACGCGTATACCATCAAACCATTTGCCGCCTCTCTAACAAGACAATTGAGTGACCTATTGCTCTCGTTTAGCTAAGAGTATAAAAACGGTTTCGCTCGTTCACTCTTTTGGTCGTTGATTTATTGCTCAACTCTACTGTTTTCCGTCAGAACGACCGCACGACATTCGAGACAGTCTGGCTGATGCCAATGCGAAGCGTATACAGACTCAGAAAAGATATCGAGAAATACATCTAAAAATTTACAAAAATCAGACACACGCAATGTCGGTTTCGTCTCCGCAATTATGTAAACAGCTTCTTTGACGCAAAATCCCTTCCAAACTTGCCACCATGGCTTTATGACGAAATGCATTATCTGAACTTCTAAAATGACGTTGACTGCCAGACACCGGAAGAATTTCCGCTAAGCAATTCCGAAAGCAAAGTTCTCAGGATGAGAAAGGTTACGCAATGTATAAGATACCTGCGTGGTCAGCGAATGATAAAAAGTCGGTTTCATTGGACAGACTTTATACGCAAACTTGGTTGCCCGTATCATAACAGTGCGCATACTGTAGATAAGTGTACAGCAAAACGACACCGAAAAAGAAAAAATCTGAATAACAAGCAGAGGAGGAAAAGAGTAGGCACAACTTATCAGTCGTGCTTCAAGCGGCCCATAACAGCAGAAATTGATGTCTCAGATATACTACCAGTGTTTCGTCATCCAACGACCATTAGTATGACAAATGACATCACTGTTGTCGTGAAACGACAAAAACTCGAAAGGTCTGCTTCAACGGGAAGCACTTGCAAGTGTCAAATGAAAAAATTGCACACCCACAATACAATAGACGTCGATTCACTGATATTTATCTTGCTTCAAATTTATCACAGTAGCCAAATTGGACGGCTATACCTTACTTATGCCATTTCCATTTAGTATGTGACGGCATGTCTGCACCAGGGGTTTACCGAGACTTGTGGAGATGCGGAGCCTCACTTTATAGGGGTGCGTCTGTCATTGTAAGCCTAAATGGCAATGCAACGCTAAGGTTATACGACAGAGAAATCCGTACGATGGCACGTAGGGCATTACTAAAGTGTACTTCCGCATTAGAAGTGGTCATCGCTTCACGAGTTGAGCGGAAGGCCAGAAGATGTCAATTGTCACCGTTATACTGTCACTTTAGCTCACTGTATTCCATACAGACACCTTGTCAAAGAGTCACTCCTAGTCGCTACCCTACCTATTAGTCTAGTAGAGACTCGTACCCAGTCCTCTCGTCGTGCGCACGTATTCACGTGCTCGACCACGTGCTCTTCCTCTACATTACCAAGGTATTTTCGTTTAGGTGTAATCTTGTAATTCGCAAAGGAACACAAAACTAGCTACCGAAATACAACTCTACCTGCCAGAACACAATTCTACCTTGTACCAGCTCTAGACTAGACTCACTACCAACGTCTAAACGTCGGATTTACGGCAGAAAAACTCCCGTATGTGCAGCGACAAAACCTATCTAAATTCTTTATGAAAACTACAAATTATTATTAATTTACGAAAGCAAGTGTCTCGAAACAACTATTATTTTAGTTTCAGTTACGCGTAGTGCATCTCATATTGGATCCCCATTCTAATTAATTAATGTAGAGGATGATGGTAGATCGCTTCCTCTAATTCGCTATCAATACGGATCTCTGTCTAGAAATAAAATTAGATCTATTCAAGACTCGATTGAACAACTGAGTGCCTGATTGAAACTTAATAAAGATAGCTTATAAAGCTTATGCAATGCATTGATGGACTCACTGTAATGTCTCTATTTGATGCCACACTCCTCCCAACCACATTAATTAATTAAATTAGACGCTAACAATACTTTTATTGTCTGGGAAACCCCTAGCTGCATATATACAGCAAAATACTCATGGCTGTTGTATATATATCTACCACATACACCTACAGATGTCTGACTGTAATGCCATTATTATATCGTCTCACAGACACCTCTGAAGATTAAGTTAACAACAAAAATGAGTAAAATTTGCTCCTCACGTACTGTTATCAAGTCACCAGTCACCGTGCTGTTGTTTGATTACTGTAATAATCGTTGAAGTTCAGTCGTAGCAGCAAATCTTCAAGATGTGGCTGATAGCCTCGGTCAACAAGTTTTGCAACAACTATTAGGAAGACAGTACAACAGGTTAACTACAAATAACACATTCACATGGCCACATGAAAGAATCAACAAGCAATAAAGAGACAAAATGAGCTACACACATAAATGTACTGTAAGACAGGCACAGACACAGACAGGAAGACAGAAAGACATACAAACACACAGACAGACAGACAGACAGACAGACAAACAGACAAGATGTTGTCTGAGTCAGAGTCTTCAAAACAAGCTCTCAAAAGAAAAAGATAAAATGGAAGCTACTTGCTTAATTGAGAATGCAACTTCACTTCGAGATGGCACTAGACTTCGCTCTCTGCAAGGCAAAGGTGCAGGCTCTTGGTTGTCTGCTATTCCAACTTCAGAGAAGCTCGCACTTAAACCCTCCAAATTTCCGTTGGCGGCTTACCTGAGACTTGGACTCCCCTTGCCTTTTTGTGAGAATATTCAGACGCGTGACTGTGGACGAGCAACTGGTGACTCAAGCGGATATCATCAGATTACATGCAAAACAGGGGGTGGTCCTGAGTGGTCACATGACTCGATCATGTCTGTGTGGTCAGTGTTTAATTAAACGATCTCAAAATGCAACACAAAAAAGAGCCAAAAGATAGATATGCTACATCTGACAGCCGCCCAGACATTGCTGTTTTTGATACTGGTATTGGTACCAACCTAGAGTTAGTTAGAGCACTTGCTCATCCTTGGAGTTTGAACATACTTCCAACGTCAGCCACTATGGAGGGAGCAGCCGCTGCTAGAAGGAAAGACAGGAAGTTGGCTCGCTATGAGAAAGAAAAAAATCCTGGTGGGTTGTCTGTGAGAGTGGTTCCACTAGTCTTGGAACATTTTGGAAGATGGGGCAAGAAGGCAGAGACCTATTAGATGACTTGTCAAAACGATCAAAGGATGACTTTGGAAAATCACACAGGACAGAGTTTAAAGACTATTGGCGTCAAAGAATTGCCATTCAATTACAACGTTGCAATGCCAATGTACTTCCGAAGAAAATCAGTAATGCCTTGTCGGAACATGCCAAGTGCCCAGACTCTTAGATGTTCTATAGAAAAGGGATCAAATGATCCCTTTTAACCAATTAGTTATATATATATATAACTGTATATACTGTATTTAGTTGTTAGTTGTTTTCTCTTGCTTTTATTGTCATAGGACAAACGTAGTCACCCATTTGCTATTGCATCCTAATTCAAATATGAAAAATGTATGCATTGACAGACAGATAGACAGACAGACAGACGTAGTAGTTATTAACACCAGGAAACAACTACAACACAGGCTGACTGAAAGTACATGAAATGTCTGTCAATTGGCTTTATTCAGAATTCATCTTCGACTAGAGACCAATCTCGAATGAAGTCCTTGCAAGCCAAAATGGCTCTTGACAGTACCATCATCATCACGGCATGCATTATCTCGATTTCTGCTTGGCATCCAGATCCTTGATGAGACTGGGTTGCCAAATTCCTTTGGCTTCTGGTCAGAGTGACTGTGGGAAAGAATTAGACTCAGATGGATATCATTATGTACAACTGGGGCGGACCGGTAATCAGCCATAACAACATGGTTTCACCAGGGTCAGACTGTTGAGTCAACTGTAATTTCATCACGTAAAAGAAGCGAGAGGAAGATATGTCAATTCTGAAGACAGATTAGACATAGTCGTGTTTGATTCAGCATCGGGGTGGATATTGAATTGGATATTGCACTGGCTCATCCCTGGAGTAATGACATAGAAGTTTTATCAGCTACAACTCAAAGAGCAGCGGCAACCAGGAGAGAAAATCTTAAGATCAAAAAGTACAACCAGGAGCTCTTGCCAGGAGGTTTTCAACCAACATTTGTTCCTATAGTCTTCAAACATTGTGGCTTCTGGGAAGAGAAAGCTGAAGACTATTTGAAGACACTGTCACAACTATCAAGAGAAGAAGACGGAAAGCCAAATGCATCAACCTTCAAGTCATACTGGAGATCTGTGTTCTCTGTGTGTCCACAACGATCAAATGCTAGAGCAATTGACAATAAAAAAAGAAGATAGCTTCAAGAGACAGCCACATAAACTTAACTAGTTGTAGGTAGAACCAAGCCCTATTGGCTTGGGTAGTATTTAGTTGCTTTGCTTAGATGGTGTATACTAGTTCAATGTTTGAAAATATATGTATTGACAGACAGACAGACAGACAGACAGACAAACAGACAGACAGGTTGTTTTATTTGAACAATTACTCTATTGATAACAAGCGCTAACTTTATGCAAAACAATAACAGTCAATGGACAAAATGTTGAATGTCTCTATTACATGTAAAGTCATCAAAGTTGCACTTAGACAACTTTCACAACTTCTTAAAAATCACTCGAGAGTTGCAATACAGACAGACAGACAGACAGATAGACAGACAGACAGACAGACAGACAGACAGACGGATCAAATGCGGAGGTTTTGGGATGACCTCTTTACAATCAATTATGTGCTTTGCCTATGTGTCATCATGGGCTCGATCTATAGTGTGGTTACCAAAACGGTTCCCTGAAACTAACAGTCTAATAGATATACTGACTACATCAGCGTCAGATATGGGCACTGTTGGCTACTCTTTGCAGCAGGCATTGCCATCAGAATTCACTCTGTCAAACCTCAGCATTTAACAAGTCAGTCAGTTAAGTCAGAAATTCAATCAAGAATAGACACTACCACAAGTGGCAGAGAAGCAGCTCGTCTCAGATCCTTCCAAGGGAAAGGTTCAGGAGCTTGGCTACAGACCATACCTAGTTCATGTAACTTCGCACTAGAACCAAAGCAATTTCAGTTGGCGGTCTACATGAGGCTGGGTATCCACTTGCCAATTGCCAAATGGATGGTCAAATGTGACATCTCTTTGGCACATCCATGGACACTTGACGCTCTTCCAAAGGCAGCCCTAGAAGATGGGACAGCAGCAACTCAAAAAGAAATGCTGAAAAATGACAAATATGCCAAAAAGACACATCCTTGTAGAACTACACTGAATTTCATTCCTCTGGTAATGAAGCACTTTGGTCAGTGGGGGCAAGAGGCCCAAAACTACAGCAACATGGACAACTGAGTGCAGACAGAATGAGTTCAAGAACTACTGAAGGACGCAATTCTCAATTGCGATGCAGCAGTGCAATGCAAGAGTGATACTGCAGAAGATGAGGAGAGTCCAGTAAAGTGGTGACTCAGTTGGTGTCATTAGTAACTCTGTTAGCTCATTGTCAACTGTTTGACTCGTAGTTGTAGTTAGGGACCTCTTGGGTCCTACTTCTCTTAGAACTTGCTGATTTTTAGCGTAGACTGTAATAATGTCTTGTATAAGAAATATATGTATTGACAGACAGACAGACAGACAGACAGACAGACAGACAGACAGACGGACATACAGACGAACGGACGGACAGACAGACAGACAGACAGACAAAATGACTGACAGACAGATGGACAACAGAAAGACGGCCTCAAGGAGGAAGGAAAGAAAAGAGGTTCAATACAACCAAGAGCTTCTTCCAGAAAGCATAAAACCATCTTTTGTTCCCTTGGTTCTTGAACATTTTGGTCGTTGGGGGATAAAAGCCTTCAAATATCTGAACAAGCTGGCCAAGTCGTCAAGAAATTATGAGGGAAAGAAAAACAAGGCCCAATTCAAGACCAAGTGGAGATCTCTCATCTCCATTCAACTGCAGAGAAACCTTGTTAAAGTTATCGCAGGCTAGTTCTATAGCATTCACAGAATGAACACTACAGTTGCAATTATTAAATCATTGTATGTGTACAGCCTAAGGGTCCTTTTTGTTTGTGTAGTTTTTAGGGTTATTTAGTTTAAATCATCACATAGCTTGTAATAGTACTGATTTATGAATTAAATGGATTTTGACAGACAGACAGACAGGCCAAGTGCCCAGACTCGTAGATGTTCTATAGAAAAGGGATCACATGATCTTTTTAACCAATTACTAGTTAAATATATATATATATATATATATATATATATATATATATTGTATTTAGTTGTTATTTGTTTTCTCTTGCTTCTATTGTCATAGGACAAAGGTAGTTAGCCATTTGCTATTGCATCCTAATTCAAATACAAAAATATATGTATTAACAGACAGACAGACAGACAGACAGACAGACAGACAGACAGACAAGCAGACAGAGAGGTATGCGATCACACAAACAGGCAAAGCACACACCAGTAAAAAGAAAGCCTGAAAATTCCTTGAATCTTGCATACGTACGACACATATTATCAAATGCAGGATGGGTCCCTCTCATACGCCAGTGACCAGACAGAAGTTGCGTGTGAAACTGCAACACCAGAGACAAAATATCGTGTACAACCTTCAACACAGGACCAGCCTTCTTCGTCAAAAGTGACCTACAGCAAAATACAGCAAAATTTGTACAAAGTACAAAGTGCATGTAAGGTCAATGACAAAAACCACTAGAAGGCACAACAAATAACAAACCAACAGATGTATAGATTGCATTACACACAGTACAATACCAAAGATCTCCAGAGCCATTCAGCAGCACCAAACGGAAACCCTAACAGTCAAGCACAAATGCATGCAAAAACTAAAATGCATGCGTAAACTGAATCAGACCGCTACACATGCAGACGTTCACCATTACAAATATCTATGTAATAAATATCCCAACATTGAATCTGTCAGTCTTGCTCAGCTTCCATTACCAAGCAAATTACAAAACTGAATTCAAACAGATTAGGTTTATGCAACTTTCATTACAAAAGTTAGTAATTTCCTATATTATGTAATAAAACAAATAGACAAACCTATACAACATTTTGTTCAGATAGGTGGCATGACATTCGCGTAGTCCGTGTAATCCATCGACCTGCAAGCAAAGTAGTGTACTGATGGTGTGCAGTGAGACCTCATGGCAGCAGAATCCTGAATACCTCTTTCAAATCCTGTTGAAATTCAAGACAGCTTACATGAATAATTTGGTTGACAACGTAACCTTCCATGACAGTGACAAAATGCTGCATTTCTCGCCTAGATACAATTTGATGTTGTCAGTAAAATGTACACAAAAACTTTACTACAGCACATAATATTCAATCTAGTAATTGAATCAAACAATACACACACAATGGGTTACTGAAAGGGCACCTTGAGTAAAAAACCTAAAGAAGAATACAGTACAGGTTGGTGCTGTTGTGCAGAATAAGATAAACACAAGTACATATTTTTTTAATTTCTAGAGTACATGGCCTACTACCATCTATGGTGCTATGTCCTTTCTTAGACTAGTAAAAACAACACTATTTGCTTTTCACACATGCTCCTTTCCAAACCGAGCCGAGCTAAGCCAATCCATGCCAAAGAGTCAAGCCAGCCCCAATTCACATCACGTTAAGAAAAGGCAAACAGGCTGACTTAGTGGGACCAGGGAGTATCTCTTGCTACGCACACTGCATCAGAAACGTTCGCGCTACACAATGTGAGAAAGTCTGGCTACAGAGTATGACATTGGAGTGAGGGTTTGATACACAAGACTACAGTTCAGCAGTTGGTTACCGTTCACATGGTGAACGCGAGCAGAGCAGAGCCAAGCCAAACCGTGCTGGCACAGCAGTTTGAGGTGAGCCTTTCCAGTGTTGCTTGGCTTGGCTCGGACCAATGCCGACCCATGTTGGCCCTGTTACAAGTGCTCATGTCAACAAGCAATACGAGTAAGTGTTACTGTCCCTTCAGTCAATTACACGTTTAAAATTATACAGAGTGACACTGGTACAACAGTCTCCTGCCTTTCTTCAGCTTAAAAAGACACTGGATGTGGAACTGCTTATGGCATGTGCATACTCTTGTGTCCATGCGTCTACTGCATAATTGCTTTCCTTGAAGAGCCAGAGAACCCAGCATCGTTTGTTCACAAATCCAATATCACTACATGTATACCAAATATTAGATCGCACTTTAACTGTATTTGTAGTTTATGCTCGTTGAATCTATAACTGATTATGGCTCACTCAAAAGAAGAACATAATATAAGTGGAGCGGTGAATAGTGCAAACATACAATCTACATCAGTTTAGCATGAAACTCTGCAAACAATCAGTCTGCTTGCTAGTCTGTCCACCCATCTATACATCTGTCTGAAGAACCCAAGGTAAGAATAAAGATATACCAAACTGTAGATTGACAAATAGACAAAACAACACAACACAGAAATAAAAGCACAGTCACAGATGCAAAAAACGTGGACAAGAGCATGCAGCATCGACAGTCTCACCTAAACAGGTTGAGTTTGTGCAGCTGTTCGCAGTTTTGAGTATTCATCTGCTGACCTATACCAACAAGACATTGTACACTAAACTTCACGATTACTATGACTATCAAACATGACTTCATACCGCTTCTCTTCAAGCGCTGTCCCAGATCTTTTAGTGCCCATGTTGCTCTCTTCAATTGTAGCATAAAAGTAAACAGCTGAAACACATGCAAACAGGAAGGAAGATAAAGTGCAGCTACAGAATAAATCCAGCGTCAGTGCAATGAATGAGAGGGAGTGCTGTTTCCTCCCCTTTCACTGATAGGTGCCGTTCAAGTGTAGACAATGTAAGATTATTACCACCTTACTGTGAAATATGTCGTATGATTGTTTTGTTTGTTTGCTTTTATGTGTCACTGTGTCACCGTTTGTACAAGTGTGCACTTGTGTGTGTGTGTGTGTGTGTGTGTGTGTGTGTGTGTGTGTGTGTGTGTGTGTGTGTCTGTGTGTGTGTGTGTGTGTGTGTGTGTGTGTGTGTGGGTGTGTGTGTCTGTGTGTGTGTGTCTGTGTGTGTGTGTGTGTGTGTGTGTGTGTGTGTGTGTGTGTGTGTGTGTGTGTCTGTGTGTGTGTGTGTGTGTGTGTGTGTGTGCGTGTGTGTGTGTGTGTGTGTGTGTGTGTGTGTGTGTGTGTGTGTGTGTGTGTCACTGAGTGAGTGAGTGCAATAGCACACAATAGCACGTTTGTTGAGTGCATGTGTCGCAAATGACACACCTTGCCGTATTTAGTTATTGCTGTTTCTGTAATAATGATGTTTACAGGCCAAGGAACCTACATCAACAAATACATCAATTAATACAAATTCAATAATTTATGTCAATAAGTCAAACAACATAATTACCTGACCTTGTAACGAAGTTCGAGAAAGTCCAAAGCACGAATGTCTACAAATCACAACCTCATTACCCAAAATAAACACCTGTAACAACAACATTACTCTACCACTTTGATTTAGAGCTTGTGGCCTGAATTTGAGTGAAAAGCTAAGGCAAGACATATGGTCAAATCCTGCACCAAGAGACACTCCAAGTGAGTCAGCCAACAGGTTATTCATCACACCAACAGAACACAAATCAGCAGAACTGATTCCCGATGACAACTGCAACAATGTTAGTGATAGTTCATTTTATCAAGCATTGAAAAAAGTCTCACTTTCGAGAAGAGCCCGCTTGCTAATGCGTGCCCAAATTCACCATCTTCAAGTAACAGAAAGTGACGTATTGCTTGGAAGTGGTCTTGAATGCAGAGGTCTTCAATAAAATAAGCAACGACGGCTTTGTTTACAACAGACACTCTAGTCATAAAAAACTGTAGAGACTTGACACCTAAGTTTGCTTTGCATACAAATATGTGAGACTTACTGTGTAGCTACTGGAATAGCTATTGAACGATTGAACAGCTCAGGAAGAGACAGAGAATTCAAGGCACCAAGATGGTCATCATCTGTCAAAAGTATTGAAACAAAACATCATGCACAATACTGACAACTGACAAAGCAAGTTAACAGCTACATGCATTTACTGCCTGACTGAGGAAATAACTCAAAGTCTTCTCATAATACTTCATTAAGTCACTGTGCATGTGCTGCGTATGTGTCCTCTTTACGGCTATTTCTCTCTCCGATCTCTACAAATGTTTTGTACACCTTAGTTTAGTATTCGACCAGCTATTTTTACTTACTGCAAAAACATGTTTATAATGAGGGTAAGCAGTTTCTCTGGTGGTTGTCTTTTCAGTGACTCCAATGAGATCTCACTGCTTAGTTTCAGCTTGATAAATTTAATTACACAAGTCCATCTATTGCCCTTGGATTTAGTTTTCATCCTAGCTGTATGAATAGAATGTTTCTGCATAAATTTCCCACAATTCAATACCAGAAATGCCCACTTCATTATTACATGACGTCACTTTAATTAATGTAGAACCATTGTCAAACGATCGCCACTAGGTGGCAGATAGAGCAAACTGTCTGTTTGTATCACGACAAATTGTGCCTCAAGCACTAGTACATGATTTTCCTAAGAGCTTTTATTTATCATTTAGTCTTTGTTGAGCATAAGACAGGCAACAGGTAGATGAGCAAGTAAGCAAGCAGACAGGCAGACTACACACAAACAGACAAGATACATGCATGAACAGTATGATCAGTATAAAGGAGATATCTATTTCAATTTCTATTTTAATGTTACTGCACAATCTCAACAGACAACAAACAATTTTTACCAGTTTCTGTTAAAGAAACACTTCTTAATCTAACTTTGTCCATTAAGTCAGAGCAAGCTGGATCATCTACAAAATAACATGAAAGAGAAAGTTGCACATACACAACAGTTGACAAGACATTAGAAATCAGCATAAACACATCATACCCAACCATGAATCTCCTTCATCATAAGGTTCTGCCTGTCCTTGAAAAGATGCGATAACAGGATCATTAAATGCATCAAATTCTACCATATCTAGACAAACAACCATTATACAACATCGACTGCATGAAAGGGCATCCTGCTCTCACTTACGTGGTGACAAAGAACTCTCACTACTTTCCTGTGACAGATCTTTTGGATACATAAGATTTTGTATTGTAGACTTCGGGGCATGACCTCTTGTTGTTCGAAACACCTCAGCTTGACTGTCCTGACTATAAATAATATCTTGCATAACTGATGGAGGCTCGTGACCCCGTGTTGATACAATTCGATCTTGAAATCCATCACTTTCCAACCTGTCCGCCTCGTCACTATGAAATTCATCATCAGAAGAAGACTGCGTCTCTGTAGTGTTTGCCATGTTAGCAGGCTCATCCGACGTTTTGTTGCCAATCGAAGAACACTGAAATGGTTGAGATATCTCTTGACTGCTTGATCTTGAAGAAACTGACAAGACTTGTGACTCTGTTATCACACCTTGTCCTGCAGAACATGGTTCTTGCCCTCTACTGACAGCTACAGCAAAGTCAGAAGACAACACATCTGATTTTGCATATATAAGGTCTTGTACCACAGAAGGTGGAGGCATTCCTCTCGTATTGAATCTCGAACCTTCTGGCAAACCCTGTGACTGTGAATACATGATATCTTGTACAACTGAAGATGGTTCGTGTCCTCTACTGCTAGGTTGCACCAAATCAGATTGAACCGGTGATTGTATACACACGGCATCTTGCGACATAGGAAATAATTTCTGTCCGTCACTGTTCCATTGCCTTCTACCTGATTCAGGTCTATCAACCAGAATTGATACGATAGCACTGTTATTATCATCACAGCCACCAGAAGATGGTATATTTTTTGATTCTGTGGGATGGTTACTATACGTGGTGGCTGTGTCCTTACTGTGAGAAGAATTCTCAATGGCATCCTCTGCGTACTCAAATGGAAGTGTCAATTGTATATTTTCTGTAAGCTGACTCGTATCTACAGAATCTTGATCAGACTTGATAGTTTCAGATTCATCTGTATTAGGACTGTCGATTCCGATACGACGACGAGCCTCTTCTAATGAGATTGGATCCTCGTCTACAGCAAAAACACCAGGAATAATGCCAACAGGGCTGTATACAACAGGATTGCTCTTCCTGGTTTGACCAAGTATGGTCTCAGTTGAAACACTAATAGTTTCATTAAGTGTCTCAACTGGTGACACCAATTTTGCTGTTTCTCCTTTCTCTGGGCTTTGTATGTGTGGTAACGTTGCATCAGAGACGTCATCTCTCGTATTCCAATGATTCATGTCTGCAAGTAGAAACTGTCGTCTAGCTTCACTGAGTGCTGTTCTTGATGCTTGCCAGAGAGCACGAGCTTCACGACGTGCTGCATCTTGAGCAAGCTGCTCGTAGTGTTCGATCAGTTCTTGCCTGTACAATTCAGTGATTAAAATGAAGTAAAGAAACCCGAATCGAGACGCAAGAAATGATACAAACACAAATAAATAGTAATACAACAAAAGCAAGTCATTTCTACAATTGCAGAACAATGATATACAATGGCTGTATACCCCAGCTTCCAAAGCCTACAGATCATTTCAATACATCACAACAAAGCTAACCGAACGTGTTCCTCCAGCTCCCTTTTAGCTGCATCAACTGCTGCCTCTTTTGCCAAAAGCCGATTCATCCAAGTCAAATCAGCTTCTCTGTTTTGTTGTTCTATAGAATCTCGACGCTGAGAAAAAACCAAAGTAGTGTTATAACAGAATACTATTTATTACAGTAATGTAAGTGCATACTAAACCTGCATATCTTCTTCCATCTGCTTTTTCAAGGTTTCAAATAAGGCTCTTTTTTTGGATTCATCTTCTACACGTTGTTTCTCTTTCAGTTCTGAAAACAAGTCATATTGAATAAATGATACAAACAAATATCAGTTTACATATATTGACCCCACCGTCTTCCATTTCTATTGCTTCAGCCATCTTTTGTCTTTGGTTCAAAGATTCTTGATGTTTTATTTTCTGTTCTGCTTCACGCTAATAAGGATATAACATGGACAACGTTATGCGATAGTTAATTTGAATAACTTACATACCTAAATATAACCAATAATGCAAGAAAAGTCATACCTGACAGACTGACAAACAGACA
The DNA here is from genome assembly GCF_963422355.1 of Corticium candelabrum. Taxonomy (NCBI): domain Eukaryota; kingdom Metazoa; phylum Porifera; class Homoscleromorpha; order Homosclerophorida; family Plakinidae; genus Corticium; species Corticium candelabrum. The sequence continues at coordinate 3,216,368 of NC_085091.1, read as the reverse complement.
AACAAACAGACAGGCAGACAAACAGGCAGGAAGGCAGACAAAACAGGTAGGCATGCAGACAGACACATACCTAGACAAGTAGACAGACAAACAAACAAGCAGATAAACACAAAGACAAACCAACAAATAAATAATAAGCACACTAGCACAAAACCAACAAAGACTAGAAAGACAGTGCTACATGTACATACCAGTAATACTCTCTGATGTCCAGCATCCTCCAATTGCAGTCTTAAATGTTCTGCATACCACTACACAACAGCCGTACTGAGCAACATTACCTCACTGAGACACCATAAAAAATCACACCACTGAAGTGTCTTCAACTTCTCTAAGACGTCTCAGTGAGAAGTGAATAGAGATTTTTGGTGGCGAAATGCTCATATTGCACAGTGGATTCTAATATCAGTAAAACTAAATGCTGTGTACGACTGTACAGAAGAAACCATGCTTACTGCTCGAGTACAAAGTTTTAGCAAATTAACTGTCTTTCCACATGTAAGAATTGCTTTCCAAAGATCAGACAAGAACAGAGGAACACAGTCTTTACTGGCAGCAACATAGCCCAAAGTCCAGTAATTTTTGTCTACACATAAATAAAATAAGAAAGATTTCAACTGCTGCTTCAAAGTGAGGTATGCATGCATGTGCAAGTTTGTGTGTGTGTGTGTGTGTGTGTGTGTGTGTGTGTGTGTGCATGTGCGCATGCGCATGCGTGTATTGTGTGCATACCCCTAAATGCCAAGTACTGTTCATTCATCTGGATCATAAATTCACCATAAGGGTCAAACAGCACACCTTCAAACAGCCACCGCTGAAGAAATCTAAACACAGTTCACATGCATTCTGGTGAACCACAACATCAAATCAATGATATCAGATCGACATACAAAAAATACGGCTGACACGATGACTGTAGAAATGACAAAAGAACAAGATAGTGAGAAGAACTGATATTGTCTCTTGCAAGTTCAAACAGATACGATAACAGACGTATACCCTTAAAAACAAAAATAATAGTAATAGTAAAATTAATAACTATTTCTATTAATAGTAATATATCATGCTTCAAAGTCCAATACATCTCTCCAAGCTGTGGTTATCCGCAGTCATAATTAATTAATCAATCGTCAACTAGTCAGTCCACAATAAATTGGATACAATACTATTATGAATACTGTGTCCGACAAAGAGCCCAACCAATTAACAGCCCTGAGGCGATTAACTGATAAATAATGTGCTTGCTAAAACCATTATCACTTGTATGTCTGATTAAGTGGCTGTCTGAACAACCACCTCTTGTACATCGGACATCCTATTGCAGCTTGATGTTTTGAAGCTGACAGTTTGTTGCCTTTAGAATGTAAACTGGTGCGTGAACAGCGTAGGCGAGGGCTTTGATCTGGGTGTTGTCAACGCTGCATCTTTGATGTGGCACAGTGCATAGTAATTTGTCATGCATGGTCTGGAGAACTGTAATCACAATGACCACCTCTGTCCAAATGATGGTCCCTGGGGTCATTCAAATATAACCTGGGTTAAATAACCGTCTGAGTCTCTTATTTGGACATTTATGGTATTTATACCAGCATTTCTGGGACGAAGGGTGACCAAAACAAACTGTCCAAAACTGTTTCTCTCAAAATAAATAAAACTACAAATAGTGTGATAAAGTAGTACCAACGTTAGTCAAATACACTTATTAGACATATAAAAATAATATTACCAATATTACTTATTACAGTAATACACTAAACAACTATTTGACTAACAGAAGGAAATTCCGGGTTGACTGGGTTGTGTTCTGGACCACACATACAAACCTCGTGCAAAAACCTGAAATACCAAACAGGACAGACAGTAAATACTACAGTGTATCAGAGCCAAAATTGACATTAAAACCTTCACCTCAGCTGGTAGGCAACCAACCGAAAGCGAACAGAGAGAAACATCAATGTCGCATCTGCCAAAATCATATGGTTGCAAAACATACATTCACGTCTTACTTGTACAGATTCTAACCATCATTGGTCTGGTTGATAACGCGTTGTCTGTATTCTTCAAGATATTCGCTCAGAGCAAGACCAAATGCCTGCCGAACCAGACCTCCGCTCTGGTCACCTATCTGGCTGTAGTATGATGCTATGGCATGCAAGTGTACATAGCGAGTGCCAGTAGCAGCAAATTGAAGTAGCAACTTGCGAAGGCTAACTGGACTGCGACCGGAAACTGTCACATTGGACTGCACCACAAACTCTTGCTATAACACAAAACAGTTGGGTTTGGTCAAGGGTATAAGTTTATGTAATTAAACAAACAGAGTACTGTATTACAAGAGTGTTGCAACTATGCACAGAAAAGTCAATAGAAAGTTTGAAAGCAAACTCTCTTGCATTACAATGTATGTTTAACTGCCAGTAACATTTTTGCACATTGTCTACACTTTAAACTTATTGTAAATCTGCAGAAACACCGACACGCCAAAAGATTTCACTGCAAGTCATGTGCATACACTCTAACGTAGGTCAGCATTGCAAATGCTGCGAACAGTGAATGTAGCACAGCATCTATCATTCTATTAGCAATAAGAATAGTATAAATTACTGATCAAACTTGAATCACATATTGCTTGAATTATCGCCATTTCCAAAGAATCCAACAACAATTTTGCATGTTATTATATTAATGGCATCAAAGGCATTAATGAAGCATGCATGTGTGCACATACAAGCTGTCAGACCACAGACATATGATAACCATTTACCTTGTCCAGACTAAAGAAACGAGACGAAATTCCAATAGTGACGTAACGAGCAGCTCTCACCAACTCCCGTTCCGGCACAATGCAAACTGATTCAACTGTCACGTCAGTCATATTGGCTATGTACCTCTGTCTCAGCAAGTACGCAGCATCAAAGACTTGACATTCAGCATCTGTTAAATACGGTTTGCTCTCGCCCTTATCCCACGATCGAATTTCTACCCGAGGATCAGACATACTCTTTAATGCCAAGTCCCAAACATCAGGTACTTCTATATCGTTGTTGGATGAAGTGACAGTCATAGAAGGGCATGACGATACTGGTAGCGAATGAGAAGACAAAGAATGAGGAAGAAGAGACAAACGTGGGCTGTCAGTCAATGGTGGCAAGTCAATATTTACATCCAATGATGTCACTCGATTGTGAGTCAAACCACTGAAAAGACTGGTGGGTTCCTGGTAAAGCAGCAACAAATCTCATTGAGCATTAATTAAACAGGTTGAATATCAATGTACACTATGCACTGAGTGATATAAAAACAAACAAACAGTGACGAAAAATCTATATACGTTGTTAGCCAATCATGCTCTTTCTACTGCATAGTAAACAGACTTTAACTGCCTCTGTTATGGTAATACCTGTATGCTGCAATCACTGAAGAAATACAGTCCTGAACCAGGTAACGATGACATGACCTAAAAATCAATAAGCTCACACAATGAGCCAAAAACAGGAAAACAGACGGAAAGAAGGGCAAATAAACAGACAAAAAAGAAAATAAACAAGCAGACAGACACACAGACAGAAAGACAGACAGACAGACAGATATATTGATAAGTATAATAGGGCCTATTGATCTCACTCTTGAAGTTTTGCTTTAGCTACTTTATTTAGCCTGTAATAGTGATCATGTTTGAAATATACTACAATTGACAGACAGACAGACAAACAGAGAGACTCCGGATGTGGCAGACATGGTGCCAAATGGCGTGTGAGCTTGTAAGTTACTTCCCCATGACGCGTTATTAAACATGTCGCAACAACGCCTCAGTTGTCCACTTTCACAGTGTAACGTGTCAGGAACTTTGAAGACTGTTCTATATCATATTCGGAAAACCCATGAAAATCCGGACCTACCTGTTGAGTTTGTCACCCAGTGGAAGCTTCGACAATGTCAGTTTTGCCTAAAATGGTTCGCTAAGTTAGGCCAGCACTTGTCTCAAAATCGGAAGACCTCAAACAGCGTAAAGGAAAACATCAACACTGACCTTGTGGTTTCAACGCCATCTTGTGAGAACTTGTCACCTTCTACCGAGAATGAGACTTCATCAGCTGGTGATGCAAAACTACGCGATCCTAAAGATTCAGCATGGGAGTTTATCAGTTCTGTTTCTATCAATAAAAATTGTCAAGGCCCATCCTCCTAGAACTGTTCAAATGGTACGTCAAGCTGCAGTGCCTTTGTTTCAAAGTTGTTGCATGATAGCTTTGACAAAGCTTCGCAAAAACAACCAAGACGAAGCAGCATCGAAACTGCTGTATCTGTATGCTGTTATCTGTCATGCCAAGAGGTGGTCGAACAACATTGAAATTGATCAAGGATTGATATCAGAAATTCCTGGATTACAAGTGGAAAGATCTTCTTCAGTTGCAAAGCCAGGTTACTAAGTCAAGATTGGAGAATCATGATATCAAAGGAGATGTAGCCAAGAGGGCAGCCCTGAGGCTCATCAGCTGTGGTGAAATCTCCAGAGCGGCACATCTATTGACAAGTCATGGGATGGCGCCTTCCTCAAAGAAACCTTATACAAATTGGAAGCAAATCATCCCGCTCGAGTTAAACAAGTGGAAACACCCATAGCTAGCTCTGAAAAGCCAATCAACTTTTCTAGAAAGCATTTTTTCAACAACATTCGAAATTTACCAAAGGGATCAAGTCCTGATCCATCAGGCTGGCGCTATGAGCACCTGAAAGAGCTGTTGTCTAACCAGTGCACGTCTAATGGTTTGTATGAGGTTTGCTCATCCATAGCTACAGGATCCCTTCCACCTCCTGTTGCTCTGTTGATGTCATCAGCAAAACTGCTAGCTCTGAGAAAACCAAATGGAGATGTTCGACCAGTTGCAATCGGGAAGCCTGGAGACGCCTCAGTGCAAGAGTGATCTGTGTCATGAAAAAGAATGAGTTTCAAAACTTTTTCTGTCCAATAGAACACGGTGTTGCCACAGAGGACGCGACTGAACTTTGATACAACATATTCAACTATTGTTGGCTTCGCACAATGACTGGGTTGTTTTCAAGTCTGACCTTAACAATGCCTTCAATTTGGTAGAGCAAGGGCATATGCTCAACCAAATTTGTGGCTCATTCCCAGATATACAAAAACCATGCAACTCAAATGTGCAGTGGAGTGAGTCATCTATATTTTGTATGGTAAAGAGACTGTCATCATCAATTCACAAGAACGTGTTCATCAAGGAGATCCCTTAGGTCCAGCACTCTTCTCTATGGCCTCCCTCCGAAGTCAACACCAGGAAGTCATTATCCTGGCCTATCTAGATGATGCCTTTCTTCTGGGCACAAGCAAAAAGGTTTTAACAGCTCTCTCTATGACCTCTCCTCTTCACTCGCCAATATCGGATTAAAAGTTGCTGAAAACAAGTGTGAAATCTACTGCCCTAATCAGTTGGTTTTTCAAGCAATTCCAGCCTCAAACCCAATTCCTGTTGTACAAGAAGGTACAGTGAAACCTGTACCAGCGACCACCTTCTCTCAGCGACCACCTGGCTTTAGCGACCCCATCTGCCTGGCACGGAGCGTTGTCCCATACAATAGCTACTGTACTAAGCGACCACCTGCCCAACGCGACCAACGACCGCTAATCCAAAGGCCCTACAGCAATTAACACCTCTTCTAAGCGATCTCCTCACCTGCAAGACAGAAGGAGGGCCTGTCTCGTCACATGAGTCTATCCCAGGTGTTTGATCTGATTGCCTAAGGAGCCTTAGCATTCACTGCCGTGAACTTCGGAACACATTCGTCAATTCCGAATGCAGGCCTGACATTGTTATGTTTGATGTAGACCTAGGATCTAACATTGACCTTGACACCTCTTTTTCATTGATCCATGAAGCTCGGAAACTTACCCTAGCTCTGCTGAATAGATTGGAGCTGTGAAAAAGGAAAGCCAGAAAGAAGGCTAAATATGACTGGCTCAACATCCAACGTCAACCCATTAGTTCTCAAGCACTTCAGTACATGAAGAGAGCAAGAAAGGAAGTTCTTAAAAAGCTATCCAAACAGTCATCAGACAAAACCGGAAGACCACATGCTCCAGACTTTTTGGACTATTGGAGAAAACACTTTTCCATCCAGCTACAAAGGTGCAATGCACAAGTGATCTTAAAGAAACTGTCCGAACTATGTGGTGGACCTGAGAAGCCCAAGACCCTCAGCACTCAGGTCTTCCCACATTAGCTTTCTTGCACTAGTGATTTGTAGTCATTCGTTTTGGTTGTAGTCTTTTAATTCTATTGCAGAAATGTGCATCAGTTCGATCTAAGAAATGTATGATCATGACAGACAGACAGACAGACAGACAAATTTCAATGCTGAAAATATATGTATTGGACAGACAGACAGATTTCAAAGTTGATAATTATTGGACAGACAGACAGACAGACACACGACAGACAGAAAGACAGGTAGGCAAGCAGTAGATATAAAATACCGTTCTAGTAGTACAAAACATGCAGCAATAACAATCACACAACCAGTAAAACAGAAAACTGTACAAAAAGCATCAAGCACTACTTTAGCGTCATTTATTACCATATTACCTCACTTTCAACAACATGCCATTATAAGTGAGGTTTACCAGAAAACTGCTCCAACTAAGAGTTGGTAGCCATTAACGGCATGCCATTACACACAATGAAGTGCCACTATTGAGCAAGATACAGTAGTCACAATAATCTGAGGTTGAGGTTAACCACAGCTTACCGCAAGAGCAAGGAAGAGGGCCCGGAAATGAGGCTAGCCAACGCTCCTCATGAGAAAACCGACAAAGCCACACCAAAAAGCAAAAAAGAGCACAAAGCTCATAAACTGACCTAAGTTAGCACGGCCATGCTGTTATACCTTGATGTATAATGACACTCTGGTAAAACCCACATTACAACAACATTCAGGTGAAAGCAAGGTAAAAATGTGTTGTGTATAATGCAGTAGATACCATATAATTATGAGAATACCTCTGTCAACCCGTGTCTTTCTTCCACTTTTTCTGTACTATACTGCATTGCCAAACTGTCAAATAACTCATCGCTGTACATGAGGTAAGGCACCGTACTGCCTGAATGCTCCACAGTTGTGTCAGAATCAAAGAGTTCTCCATCAGGAACAACTACGCACTCCTTGTAAAGCTACGTAAATTGACACAGAAAGTAACAACCAATTTGTACGGAAAGGGTGACTCGTGTTCATTAGTTACCTTGGTGTAATCAAACATCAACTTACAAGTCGACTGATCACACAATCCACTGGTCTCAGCTAAGCTCAGAAGAAATGTCAACACAGAGTCTGTCTCTGTCAAGACATCTAGGAGAAACGGAAACTATAATAGCTCAATCAACTAATATCAGGTATAAAACTTGAAACTGCAATGGCTGTTTAGTTTTCAAATTGATAGACAGACAGCCAGACAGACAGACAGACCGACAGACAGACAGACAGATTCAGATGCAGACATTGAATTAGATGTGTAGTTGGCTCATCCATGGTGTTTGGACTTAGGGAAGGCAGCCTCCAGAGAAGAGAAGTAGCAGCAATGAAACGAGAAAAGAAATATGCAAAATATAATTCTGATCTGCAGCCAGAAGGGCCCTGCCCGTTGGTCATTCCTCTTGTTTTCAAACATTTTGGCCGTTGGGGCAAACAAGCAGTTAGATATTTGAATAAGCTGGCAAAGAGTGCAAGGGATGAAGGAGGAAGACGAAATGAGACCGTCTTCAAGACCAAGTGGTGATCAATTATTTCAGTGACTCTACAGTGTTGCAATGCAAAAGTCGTCTCAGACAAACTCATTAGCATAGCAAGATTAGAACGTCGAAATGTAGTTTACACAGTGTAATTTGTATGCTTCAAGACCGTAATGGTCTTGTTGTGTTAGGTTGCTCATGACGTAAACGTTTGATTTAAATGGAAATATATGTATTGAGACAGACAGACAGAAACACAGCTGGAAAGAGTACCGATATTTACAACTCAATGGTTCTAAATTGTGGTGAGTCATTGAGGTCTGATGAGACACAACAGTTGGAGAACCTTCTCTAAAATGTCAACAGGACGTAATCGCTTATCCAGGCAATGATGGGTATTCAGTGGATGTTGAACATACGATTCCGCTTACCACTAAAACTCCTATAGCCTGCCGCCCTTGACATCTACCTACAAAATGGAAAGCTGAGGTTGAAGATGAGGTGAGACGATTACAGTGAGATGAGATCATTCAACCATTTACTTCTGGATATGTGGCACCTATATGTCCAGTTAGAAGGAGTGATGGAACTCTCCGTTTATACTTAGACTATAGACAGTTAAATGCTAGAACTAAAGACATGGCAGTACCAACAGGGAATCTTCATAAGGTGATTGAGTCATTATCAAGAACAAATATTTTAGCATTCTGGACTTGGCACGTGGATACTTTCAGGTGCCAATTATGAAAAGAGATAAGAAAAGACAGCGTTCAGCACACCTTCAGGTTGACACGAATTTAACAGAATGTCCTTTGGGTTGAAGGGGGCCCCAGCAACCCCTTTGTCGAATGATGTCACTAGTTCTGGGACACTTAACACCAATTCAGCTAGTCCTCTATATGGATGATCTTTGTATAGTCTCAGATACATTCCAATTACATTTGGATCGGTTGGAACAAGCATTTGCAACTCTTCACAAACACAGACTTCGACTTAATGCTAAGAAATGCCAATTTGCCACATCTGAGGCAATATTCTATGGATTTCATATTAGTGCAGTAGGAATTAATCCTGAGCTAAGGAAGGTTGCTGCTATTGAAAGAATACCTACACCTACTACTGTAAAGGAGGTAAAGATTTCTCGGGCATCAATGGCTTTTATCGTCGATTTATTTCCACGGCACGGTAAGCTACAATTTCTGCACCCTTGACATCTATGTTAGCTGGAGAACAGAAATTCCAGTGGTCAACTCAGTGTCAAGATGCGTTTAATATTTTGAAGCGGAACCTGTCTACAGCACTGATTTTGGCTCGTCCTGTGGCAGATAAACCATTTGTTTTGACTACAGATGCATCAACTGTAGGGATTGGTGCAGAACTGGTGCAAGAAAGTTCGGAAGGACTAAGAACGATTGCACATTTTAGTAGAGTTTTATCTAAAACAGAGAGATGATATTCTACATATGATAGAGAATTTCTTGCAATTGTTATGGCAACTCGTCACTTCTGACACCATTTGCTTGCGACAAAATTTTGCTGCAGACTGATCATTTTCCATTTCAATGTCTACTGTCAAAGACCCATGGGTTGTCATGCTAGATGGATAGCAGAATTACAGGAATACTTTTTCATTACTGCATACATAAAAGGAGATTAAAATAGAGTGTCAGATGCCTCAGTCATCTTAGATTTGGTAATGAAGATGAGTTTACTGAGAAAGAAAATACACCAAGTCCTACATCACTCTTTTCGCCTCAAGGAGGCTCACCAAAAGTTTGTATGTTGAGCAATTGTTGGACGACAACCACTTTCAAGGATTTCCAGAGGAGAGATCTCTGTTATTGGCGGCATCTTGCCATGTTAGTGGAGACACACTGAAGCAATCGAGTTTGGATCATCCAGAACAGCTACAATTACAATGTTTACTGCAAGAGAAGTTAACACTATCAAAAGATGGAATATTACATAGAACATCATCTCAAGAGAATTCACAGACTGTTGTACCTATTGCTCTATACTTGAAGTGCTTCGGCTGGCGCATGATAATGCTTTCTCAGGGCATCAGGGTGTCAAGATGACATTGACTCAGATATTGGATCGATTTTGGTGGAGCACTGTAAGTAAAGACACAATGGATTACACCAAATCTTGTCATACATGTGAGGAAAGGATGCCACCCCATCAAAGAGCACGAGCTCCATTGAAAGAACGCCCCATAATGGAGAAACCATTTGAAAAGAGTCGAAATAGACATTAAAGGCGGTTACAGTACCTCAAACCGACAAAGGATCACAGTTTATTCAGGATGCATTTTCCAAGTATGTAGAATTGTTTCCATTGCAATGACAGACAACAGAAGACGTAAGTTGCAAGATTCAAGAACGAATTGGTGGATGTGGACTGCCAGAAGTAGTTCATTCCGACAATGGAACATGTTTCACAAGTCGAGTTTTTGAGCAATTTTATAGTCAACATGAGATATGGCATACTTAGTCAACAGCGTCACCCCCAAGCAAATGGTGCTGTAGAACGTTTCAATAGGACATTAGGGGAAATGCTAGCAAAAGTGATAGATTCTAACCAAACAACATGGCAAATCATCTGACACAAGTCCAACTGGCCTATAGTATGTGTTGTCCTATCATGAGTCGAGTGGAGAGATTCCATATAGAGTTATTTTCAAAGAGATGCCTAGAACCCTGTGACAAGCTGCAGCAGATTCTGTTTGCAGAATAACAGGACACAAGACAACACCAATGTTAACATCTGTTCCTAACATATACTGAAAGGTAAGAAAAACTACAGTCATAGGTCAAGTGAAAGACAAAGACAATCCAACAAATCACAGTTGCATTTCACCCCATACAGTATTGACGACTTAGTGTGGATTACACGTCCTAGTAGAGGGAAACAAGTATCTCGTTCCTTTGTCCACAATGGATGGGACCTTACAAGGTTGTTAAAAATATCCAATGTGGTACATGAGGTTCGTCAACCATGTGGGAGGAAGGATGAGACTGTCCATCACGATAGAATAAAACTGTATGTACGTGAATCACGGTTTAAAGATATTAGAACGGATGTAAACCAACAGAGGGATCTTTTGGATACTACAACAAATGTAACCCAAAAGAGAGAGATTCTTTCAGATATCTCAACAAACTCTGAGGACAATCCAGAAGAGTTACCTGATCCAGTTGAATCAGATTCTAGCTCAAATACTGAAGCTCTGCGAGTACTTAGAAGATCCACGCCAAAGACGTCGCCCACAATATTTGAATGATTATATTGTAGACTCGAACTTTAGCCCTTCGTCTGAAAGGAAGTGATGTAATGTAGTAGTCTAGTAGTCATAGCACGTTAGCACACCACTTACTATATAACACACTCGCTTTCATTACAATACATCAGTCTTCTACCTGCAATTACCGCGTACACTACGGACAGACAGACAGACAAACAGACAGACAGACAGACAGACAGACAGACAGACAGACAGACAGACAGACAGACAGACACACACACACACACACACACACACACACACACACACACCATGCTTGATTTTCTTCAACTTGTACAATAGCAATCTCTTCTACATTGGTAATACATATGCCACAGACATGCAGACAAACAAAAAAACCAAACAAAAAGACACACTAATCGACAGACAGAAAAATTTATGTCCAAGCCAGGCAAGCATACAAACAACAAACTCACTAGCGCAGTCGCCCGTCAGAAATTCAAGAGCTGCTTCCAATTGATTCGCCCGATCGTAACACCGTTTGGATCTCAAATCATACACAAACGCAAGAGCTTTCTCATACGGCGTCATCTTCAACCCTCTTGCCATCTTTACAACGCAGCGAGGAAAAAGTTTCGTGCCGAGAAGTTCATCGAAAAGGATTCGTTTCAAACGTCTCTCAAAAGGCTGGATTTTTGCTACCTCGCATACTATTCTTCTTTCGGCTGAGATCTTCTCCGTTTGGCAGAGAGACGAAAAGATCTCAGTGAAACTCACCGCCATAGCGTAATACGGGGACCCAGCAGTAAAGTAACCCGGATAAAAGGGGTTACATACATACGGGATACCGAAAATTATTGTATACACACGCATGCGCACTACTAGACACTACATCTTGCAACATTTTATAGCTATTCGCAATCATCAGCAAGAGCAGTCAGTTGCTCGTATATATATTTTGTCAACAAAGCCACTATTTATTTATTACACCAAGTAAATAGTCTAAAAATAGTAACAATTATTAATCTTTAATTTCATTACAATAACTTGCATTAATTATTCATTCTACAAAACTGTGTACTGACAAATCTCTCTAGTTATTCTAGTTATCTGGTGGTGTTGTTCCACACACTGGACCAGTAATATATGACACCGTCTTGTCAGGCACAGGTACTTCAGCAGATACATGCAACAGCGAAGTTCTGTCATCAGAGGCAACATCAAGTAGCTCACTCGATCCACTACGTGATACATACTTTGGTTCATTTTCTGAATTAACTGATGGACTACGAGATGGCACGATATCCTTGTTACCAATGCTGCCCTGATTTGTGCGACAACACGAAAAGAGTCGTGATCGAATTTTTTGCGTAAGAAGACAATAGAGTATGCAGTTCACCCAGCCTTGAGCAGGATCTCCTATTCCCTGCAACACACACATCATTAACAAACAGAAAGACGACAGTACACTTACTCAATAAACCTGGAGAAGTATCAACCATGGAAAATAATCCATGCTTTTGCAGTACTTGGGTAAAGTATTGACAGTCCATTGTACTGTCATGAAGTAACGAATCGTTCCCCAAATGCGAATCAAAATAAACAAAAGAGGAATGAAAAGCAGCTTCGTCTCAAAGCCGTCGGATAACGAATGCGACTGTCTCTCCAGTAAAACCGAACGTATATTTGTCTATAAGAAAATTAACAGTGAAAGTGGCAGGAAAAATCAATAGAGACCATAAATGTAACTACAAAACAAAATAACTACACACTACCATGTAAAATAAAATATTCGTAAAAAATTAAATTCAGAAAGTGACAAAGTATTTTCAGTATGAACCATTCCGACAAATTGTTAAGTACAAACTCTCCACTAATACCCCATTCACACTAGCAGATTTTACCGTGCCAGCACGGTTTATCATGATTCGGTTTGAATTTATTGCATAGTATGAACACTTTCCGTGCCGTACCAAGAAGACTGAAAGCATGCAAAGCCAGCACGCTTCAATTTTCCATGCTGATACGGCTCGGCACAGCTCAGCACGGATGCGTTGCATAGTGTGAACGCTTACCGAGCCGCAACATTGCTAAGGCATGAAGAAGAAACATCGTACCTAAAAATAGATTTATAGAGCAAAGGATACTGTGCACGCTCAAAGTGAAGGTTGCTGCCGTAACCGAGAAATCTACGAAATGTTGGCTTCCTAAATGCAAGAAGCCAGATACAGAGTTCTACCCACAGTTGTCGGAGGTGGTCAGGCCCAACAATCACTCAACAAACACGGACCATCACTCCGCATAATCCGACAACCACTATATATTTTAGCTAGTGTTTTACTTGCTCCAAGCCGATAAGCATTGGAAGGTTAGCAGTTCGTTAAAAGGTCAGCACATTGTTCACATGGTGACATGGCGGCAGATCCACCCTGCTATGATACAATCTATATAGAATGTCTCAGGGCACTAAGGTAATGTTCCCGGGTATCGTCGAGGTGTCCAGTCAAGATGTCTTTACTAAAGGAAATGTCATCAACTGTAGCCAGAAGAGACTGCCAGCATCAGTGAAAGTGTTGAGAGTAGTGATGGGTCATAAGTAATAGCAGAGTCTACCAAGGATGAAGGGAATGGAAAACGCATGAGGATATTAAGCTTAACTAAAAGATAAAAGATTAATTAGAGGATATTTTTGTTGTAGTAGTGAATTTGTCTAAATCATATAAGCCACAACCTGAACTAAACCACGCCCCTTAATGCAGCGGATAACCGTCCACCACTCCAAAAATCCTGAGCAGAACACTGCAGATACAATCGGACTTGTCAGCAGTGCAGAGAGAAAATGAAAAACGTAAAATTAGAATATAAAAAAGCAAGACAGAAGAGCATGGCTGCACTTCACGTTTACTGAGGTAGCATGCGTTAACGATACTACCGACTTGATGACAATTGATACATGCACTGTGAATAGGGGCTAGCACGGTTTTCATGGTGCGTGCTGGCTCAATCAAATCTGACACCTCCGAGCGTGGCTTGTAAGTGTGCCAGTGTGAATGCGGTATTAGATTGGCGAACAAGTACAGTCAGATGTCAGTTATACAAAAACGGAGTGCCTTGGATGCCATCTAGAAGTATGCGCTGTAAACTATTATGCACGTGCAACAAGGTGTAAGTAATGTCAAGTCAGTAGCATAACATGGTAAACTACATTGTACTTTCTCATTATTACAGGGACGTAGCCGCTGGTCTGGTTGGTCCAAACCACTTTCAATATTTTTACTTTCATCAACGGACCGTTCCCGGCAACTCTTGGAATAGGTCATAGCTAATTAAATAAACTTTTTAATCACTCTGAGACAACTTCATATCAAGTGCCTGCAGACCCGCAGATTAGAATGCATACAGCTCGTAGACCTGCATTTTTATAGCGGATAGTAAGTGGAACCAGATGGTGTTGCTTCTGTCACCTCCCTCTAATGCCTCATCACACTAGGAACTTCTTTGTTTCCTACGAGATCCTTCTGGGAGTCTAAGAATTACCTGTGTGGTGCATCATACTCTGCACAGACCCAACGCATGGTTTATACCTGGCCACCTTTTCACTAAGACATCAATGACGCTCAAGACGTTGCATTCTGTCACTACATTACTATGTAACATGAGAAAAGATTATGTTCTTGTCTGTCTGCGCATGCGCATCTGTGCATAAACTAAACCACTTCCAAACTGCCAGCTACGTCCCTGTATTACTTTGCAGAGTGCAGTCCAGTTTGGGTGCGTTGTGCAATTGTTGTTCATTATACATGTATTCAGTTTAATTGAGTGCACATGGGCAATCTCGAAGACCCAGGGACACCTGTTTGCACACAGGGTCGAGTTTAGCCTCAAAATTCTAGACCATCCCAAAAAATGGGAGGTCTGGATCAACCTATGATCAAGCCGAGTTCAGAAGTGGTTGAAGTCAGCCTATCAGCAAGCTTCCGCCACTAAAATGGCAGCCAATGAACATTGAGAGTTCTGTAATGACATGCACAGCTTCTGGCCAAGGTGTGTTCGACAATTAGATATAAAGACAGCTTGTAATTGATTACATGTGCATCTTCTGTGATGTGTGAGACTGCACTGGACCGTACCTTTGACAAAGCGGCCAAGGCTCTCGAAATTGATTCAATGCATCCCAAATAGCAGACCGCTGCAGAATGCCTCTTGAATGGACGAGGCATCTTTGTTATGTTTCCCACTGGATCTGAAAAGTCCATAGTAAATATACCAAGCACTACCATCAGTGATGAAGTCTCTAGACGTGGTTGATGGAGCCAGTAGATTTCCGTAGAATCTAATTGTCTCATTGTTTGCCCATTAGAGTCGCTGATGACTGATGAGTGATCATCACTGATGACAGATTTTTCAGTGACCTAAAGCAGCTAGAATCTCAGCCAACTGTTCACTTTCTCCAAATAGCCTCCGCTTATTTCGACTTTTAATGAAAGTACTTCTGCACACAACAAATTTTGTCAAGACGATTCGCAGCCATCACAGTTGATTACCACCCACCTTCTTTGCACATATGTATACTGTAGTAATCGATCTCCTATGATGTCACATCGGGTGGCATAACAGTATTATCAAAGGAGGTGTTTTTACTTTTACAAACCTTCCATTCACTTAGGTAACTACGCCTACTTCCAAACTCGGTTTGATCGTATGTTGATCCAGACTGTCTCTCATTTCTTTTGGGAGACAATCTGGAACTTCGAGGCCAGGTCGAGGCCCAAAGCATTCAGATAACTGACATCCGACCGTTCCAACACACAAAGCACACAAACGACACAAGAGACACAAACAAACCTCTATCTTCAAATGGCACTTGATCACCACACAAATCACAGCAACCAAAAGATACGACAATATTTCCCATCCCTTAGCATCAATCAGCTGCCATACTATATCCATCCGATTGGGTAGACAGCTTTTAGGCCAGCTACCGTTCCTCTCCCCAGCACACTCCTGCTTCACCCAACACCAACCAACAGACACAGACGAATTATCCGGGCCCAATGCGTTATCAACCAAAGCAGCAGTCGTCATGACAACAGGCAGTCCCCAACAGACAAGGTGGTAAATAGGAAACAACTTGACTGCCAACGGTCGTCGATACAAGACTACACAAATGAGCAAATACACGGCCAAACAGTCTGTCCATAGAAAGGAACAAAACGAAGACGTCGTCGTGAACCAGCTTTGAGCCTCACACGCCTTCCACTTGACTGTCTTATATTGAGACGCATCAAGACTCGATAAGTTGAATTTCGCACCAAGAAGATAACCTGTCGCCGTTATGAAGTCTGAAATACTGATGTACAACACGATTTGCCGCGATTTTGTTCTGATGTCCGGCCATTTAGCGTACGTTAGGATGATGACGAGTGAACCGATGATGGAGAGCCCACAGGACACAAGAGCGACATCCTTGTATTCTGTATCCAGACGGTAGACTTGTTCACATCGTCCGGGCGTAAGCGTATAAGGTGTTATAGTTGTGTTTTCGGTCTTCATCTTACCTGTCACGTGACCTAATGAGAAATCGCCCTAGAACAACTAGAGCAGCCAATGTGACGATGAGTGTGCACGTCTTCCACATGGTACGCAAGCTTACCTGACGGTTGGCTGATGAATGCACCTCTCAATGAGTTTCGCAGGTGCCCTCGCAGTTGCAAACGACCACGCTATCCCGGATAATAGGCCGGTGGTTTCTACATGCAATTACAATAATTACGATATTTTCAAAACTAACTGTTACGCATTTTTGCTCTAATATGAAACCAATTTATTAGATTAGCTAGTTTTATTATGAATTTTCACTTTCTTGAGTTTCGATTTTCTAGAACTTGAACAAGTCATCAGGTCACGTGAGGAGGCGTGGATTAGCTGAGCTGAACAAATTCCTCTTCGGCAAAAACTTAGATACACAGCGTTTCTCGACAAGTAAACGAAGCAAGCAACATATTCATTATGACAGCTATTAGCAGCAACTCGAGTAACATGACAAGTGGCGAGGAATTGGCTGCTAGAGTGCTCCTTCTCACATCTTGTTCTCTGTCGTTGATCGGAACGACGACTATCATCACAACTTACGTTATTTGGCCAAAGATTCGCTCTGTGGCTCGCCAACTGCTCGTGTTTCTTTCCGTCGCTGACTTTCTGGTTGCGGCGGGTAATGCAGCGGGGACTATCGGTAACGGTGATCATGACGCCGGCTTGTTCTGCAAACTACAGAGTACTGTAACGACTTTTGCAAATCTATGCTCCTTTTTTTGGACTGTCGTCATTGCTTCATACATCTTCATTTCAATAGTATTGCACAGATCCGATGTTGCCAGAAATCTTGTTCCTGTGTATCACATGATTTGTTGGATAATACCCGCTGCCATTGTTGCGGCTGCCTTCATTGCAGATGTACTGGGCATGCCTGATACCAACAAGTACACGTACGGATGGTGTTGGATTAGGAGCGATCTCAATGTTCACAAAATGAGGATGTGGATGCTGGTGACTGGAAAAGGATGGGAAGTCGGTGCATATATTGTCACTCTTGTCCTTTACATGATCATCAAATGCTATTTATGGATCAATGTAAGTGGCGGAAATGTGTTTTCGTTACGTGTGTGTGTGTGTGTGTGTGTGTGTGTGTGTGTGTGTGTGTGTGAGAGAGAACTTGAAATAAAAATAGAATGCAAACACCAGAGAAGCATACAGACACGCGCGCGCGCGCACACACGCACACACACACACACACACACACGCATGCACGCACGCACGCGCGCGCACACACACACACGCACACGCACACACACACACACACACACACACACACACACACACACACACACACACACACACACACACACACACACACACACACACACACACACACACACACACACACACACACACACACACACACACACACACACACACACACACACACACACACACACACACACACACACACACACACACACACACACACACACACACACACACACACACACACACACACACACACACACACACACACACACACACACACACACACACACACACACACACACACACACACACACACACACACACACACACACACACACACACACACACACACACACACACACACACACACACACACACACACACACACACACACACACACACACACACACACACACACACACACACACACACACACACACACACACACACACACACACACACACACACACACACACACACACACACACACACACACACACACACACACACACACACACACACACACACACACACACACACACACACAACCACATTACTACTCAGCCTGACAAGTTTTAGAGCCTGTCTTTTATAATTAACCCACACGAACACCTACTAACTCTGTTCTACAGACTATCGTCTGTCTGCTTGCTTTGTTTGAATATGTAGTTAATCCAATAACATTGCATACTCTACCATCTCTTCACAGAAACATACTACCCATGCCCATTTCCAAACTGCCCCTGAAGCTGCCACTGTTCAACGAATTAACCGAAAGATGACACTTGTACCAATTATATTCATTTGCCTACGCATCTGGGGCACAATCCGCTTCTTTCTTAGTCAAGCAAATCACCTAAATGCAGCAACGCAGCCAGCACTCATCATACTACAGGTCAGCTTAAATATCTCTGTCATTACAAAATCAATCAATTAATATTCAATACAGGGCATAGGTGACAGTGGTCAAGGATGGGCCAACTGTATCCTGTTCTGTCTTCTAAATTATCGTGTTCGTGAACGATTGAAGAAGGCTTGTTTCAATTGTCTTTGCTGCCAATGTGTCTGTGACGACAACGAAGAAGAGCGACAGCAACTGGACCCCCAGAGAGTCAACAGCTTGAGAAGCGTCTACTCAAGGGTTGATGATCTCTCAACAGAATCTTCAGTGAACGAAACACAAGCATACGCACACAGTGATGCATGATGCATGAACAGGGTATACGACAATGTTTCATCTACAATTTGGTTACACGGTGTCAGCACACGGCACATTTCGTTATCTCCAATATATAGATCCAATACATAGAATACATGTATTGACTACAGTGAGCTACAACTTTTATCTACACAAACTAATTGATTCATCATTCAAAAAGTCAAATATTTTGTATAATCCAGTCATCTCAAAACAGTGGTTCGCCATCAGGACCTGGTATGGAGTGACCCGATTTAGATACAACATATACTACAGAAACCACGGTCCCCAAAAGTATACACACAACTACATAACTAATAAGAGTTCGTTTACACGAGTTCTCGTAATTCCTCAAACAGCAACATCTCAGACCACCAAATATGCACAACATAGATACACATGCTGTCAAGGCATATATAACCGATATACCTGTATTGAGAAGTAGAATTTGACCAAATTTGGCAAACAATTGAATCTCGGCGAAACAGAGAGGAATCGACGCCGCAACAGTTGTGACTGCAGAGCTCATGATCGAAATTCCAACGTGACTGATAGCCCATCGCATGCGATTCTGTACATCACGATTTGGATTCGATGCTCGAACTTTCAACTCTCTCCCTGAGATCACAAACGACTCGACCAAGTGCACGATGTAGTCCACAGATGTTCCAACAAGAACTGATAACGTGACAGCTTCGACGCCTCCAAATGTCCAACCTATTAAATACATTAGTGACAACACGGTCAGCAAAGTACCGACAATTGACTTAAACACGACAATGACCAGCCATATGTGGCCAGTAAAGAGAATCACCCAGCACATGCAAAGTAGAATCGACAGCAATATCCCATATATCGCCGATGAAACCGCTATCGTTTCGCGAAACATATCCACCCAGTAGCTGCTGGTCTGGTACATATTCTGAATGGCGGCAACATGTCGGTATTTCTCTTTCACTGCATTCAAAAACTCATTCCATCGGTCATAGTCATCAACATTTTCAAAGCTTGATCGTCCCTTGTACGTCGTCTACAGTATACAGTCAGTATGCACAGAGAGTATTAAACTAAATCAGAACTCTACTTACCGACTGAAATGCCATTGACATCCATTGGATGTATGTGCCATTAACATTAACACCAAAGGCCGCTCTTAATTCTTTGTTTAAGTGACTAGGAGCATGAAATTGGGTTGGGTAGTTTACAGCTGACTTAAATTTTGAACAGTAATTGTTCAAGTTTAAACCTGCCACTGCCGGAAAACAGTCGGCACCGTTTTTCTTTACCAGTTCTCTGCTTGGGTCCTGCGCTAGTATACAAATGTCACAGAGGGCGTCAATCAGGTCATCGTTTCTTTCTCCATCAATACTTAGCTGTCTGGTAAACTGTTTATCCCAAACAACATCACCCAAATCATCCGAAACAACATGACCAGCACTAGCAACTCGACTTCTGTCAATGTCAAGAATCCCAAACACAATATAAACAATGGCGTTATTTCCAGATGCAGGACGATCCACAGGTTTACACGATGATGTTGTCGGACACAAATTCACCAATGACGTTGCATGAGCTGCAGTTGCTTTCTTGGTGATAGCATGTGCCTTCTTGGTGATCGCATGTACCTTCTTGGTGATCGCATGTGCCTTCTTGGTAGACGTGTGTTTAGGAGTTACTTCAACATGGTGTAAATGGTCTGTTTTTACATTTACATTAGATGTCGACTTTGCTGTCAACTGCTGAGGTGACTGTGTTACATGGTTTGGTGGTCTGGTTTCTTGCTTTGGGGGCTCTGTCTTCTTGCTTGGTGGTTTCGTAGGTCGTTTTGGTTGCTGAGTTGTGTGAGTTACAATTGGATTCACTTTGTGTGTAAGATGATGACTATCAGTGGGTACTATTGCTTTGGTCACAACAGGAGAGCTGGTAAGTGTTTTTGATTGCTGTGTTGAAACAGATATGGGAACTGGATGTGCTTTCCAAAAGCCCGAGCACTGTATGCAACTGGTCTTGTCTGAGTTTGTAAGGTTATACCCGATGTCAATCAGTTGCTGTATATTGCTATCAGAGGGAAAAAATTGTGGTGGTTTTTCTGCAGTTCGAAGATTCGAAAGTAGTCCAGATGATGCCAATAACAGAACAACATACAGAAGAATCAACATGATGCGAGAACGAATAATCCACCGAGAAAGTTTGTTTGCAATAAAATGATGCAATAAAGAGAATAATGAGCATGTTTTCAGATCATCAGTATTAATGAGATGATCGTCGGTCATTTCTTTGCAACAAACTCCATGAGAAATCTGTTCAGAGAAAAGGTGATCATCATAATAAAAGTCGTCATCAATACGGTAGTTGCCATTATGCACAGGTAATTGAGCAGACTCAACATTGATACAATCCCTATTATCCACAGCTAGTTGTCCAAACTCATCCATTGGTTGCATTGGCATTGCGTACCCATTGCTAACAGCAGCATGATCTATAACTTCAGGCTGCTCGTTTTGATCAGAATTAAATACATCTTTGAATCGATTCTTCAAGAAAGCCTTTCCTTTCCACCAAATATACAAAATTGCTGGCATAGAAAGCAATGTAACCAAATAACATACGACCACCAACCAGCCCATGAACAAACCAAAGTCATGAATAGCTGGCAGTTCTGATGGTAGATTAGCAAAAAATGCTGTTGCTGTAGTGACAGACGTAAACAGTGTAGTTTTTCCAGCGGTTTTGATTGTGTACACCAATCTCATATGAATATCACTCCCGTGTTCACTTGAGAGACGAAACGTATTGATGAAGACGAAAACATCATCAACTCCGATGCCGACAATGACAAAGAGAGAGACCACGTTGAGAATACCAACAACAGGGATGCCAAAAAAAACCCGATATATGATATATGTAATGGGAAAACTTTCAACAACACACAATATACCCATAAAAGTTAAATAGGGAGAGAATGATGTTAGTATGAAGACAAGCACGACGATCAAACACAATGATATGATCGCCAGTTTTGAGTCACCAATCAGAGCCTGTTTCACCTCATAGTCATAAATTGCTCCTCCACCATAGAGAACTCTCACATTTCTAACAACACATGACGATTATCACAACATTAAATAAATATCAAATCACAGTAAATGCATCAAGATACCGTATTTGCTATAATAGTAACTCACATTCGATTAGTAACCCTGCTCAAATAGTAACCCATAGACCCAATCAGTTTGAAGAAATAGTAACCCACGCTCAATTAGAAACCCATGGCTAGGATGTCAGAGAATGCAACATTACGCATGTGCATTTTAGTCTACATGTGCAAGAGCAATGTTCATGAAGAAAGATGTTCTTCGATTTTCAAAAAATTGCGAGCTGTGGATTCAGAACCTCGAAAATATCATTAATAATGGCTGTGGTGGAAAAATACAAGATCAACAGGCAAAACCTCTGCCAGTGGTAGAGAATTCCGGCAAACTGAAGGAAGATGCACCCAGAGTGGATTTGGAGGAAAACGGGAAATGATTAAGCAGCTACTAACTTGACAGTGTGGCAAGCATCAAGAGTGTGTTTCTCTAGTAGTTGCCTAACTGTTTACTTCAACTTCAACCATTTTCAGTAATGCTGCTGAAATAGTAACCTGTGGTTCTAATCAGTTGACAAAAATGACCCACCGGTTACTATACCAAGAAATACAATAGTCGGTAAGTAGTGAAACAAAACAGAGCAATGTCATTAATGCCTGTTTGACAACAGAGATCTATACTTTACAAGTATACTACCAGTAGTAGCACTCACTCGGTGGAAGCATTTGCCAGCATAGGAATCAAGGATATGATGTAACGATCAGCTACAGCAGACTCTTGAGCAAATTGAGCACTCGTTGGGCAAGTCGGAAAATTCTCAAGTCGTCGAGCAAACGTCACCTCGGATCGAAGCAATCGACTCTTTTGGTTATTTAAATTAAACTGACTGTCCACATACCAATACATATATACATTAGTCTGTGCCTTTTGCAGTTTATCAGTCAGATTTCCCAATGTCGATCCCCTTCCATCGAACACTCGCTGTCCGTCATTTACACTGGGATAAAAGTATGTCAGTAGAGAGTTGATTGGCACACATTCATCGTTTTTCATCCAGCAGAATTTGTCATAACTAGGATGCTGGGTGAGCCTCTTCTCAATACTATGAATATCCTCAATTCTCTCTTCGGTGAAGATGTTATCCGGATCGTATCCACCTCCCGTCGGTAAATAAACAATATCAAACTTCCATTTTGGACATGCTTGCCTATTGCCACAACAATGAGAAGAACGAGCGAATCGATGCGACTTGCTCCAATCGATGGCCACGCTCATGGCGTCGTACTCACGAGCCACTCGCTGATTGGGAATCTGAAACGAGCCCAAAGTGACATCTACGATTGGACGAAACTTGAGCCCAGCAGCCAACGCCGATCCAACGGAGATGCTCAAAATAGAAAGCCAGACAGCAGAAGCAGCCCACCATCTAGTGTTCAATTTGACGTAGAATGAGATCACCTTGTCTAGAAGTCTACTGATGATGGAAGACGTGCGACTGGGACGAGACGATAGGCTCATCTCTCGTCGTGTCGACGTGTCGAGAGCGGCGACTGCTGGAGCCTCTCGACCGAATCGAAACGGTCCCTCTTCGTCTTCGTCGGACACGCGGCTATAGCCTGGAGGCATGACGATGGCAAGGAAAGACGCGGCTAAAAGACACGTCGAATGATCGAGGAAGTTCCAAGAGACAAGATCCTGTTACAGGACAACTACACCCACATTCCCGTCGATCACGTGATGTGGCGATATCCCTGGGTGTCTCGCGGCCACAACGGAAGTCAACTGTACACACTATACACGTAGGTAGGTGTAGCACTAAAATTTTAGGTGTCATTGACACCCTTGTCTATTGGTTGGAATAGCTTCATTTGCATCTACGCTATTCGAGTATAAATACGGTCGTGTATGGTGGTATGGTTCTATGGTGGTATGGTTCTACGGTGACACGTCGTACGACTAGTATACCCTTAGCCAGGATATCCGGGCATCGAGTAACAAGACAAATCTACATTTCCCCAACAAGTAACTGAACGTGTGTGGGCAATTTAGACCATTACCAGTTACCGCAGGGGCGTTGGAAGCAAAATCACCTTGGTCCGTCCTAACGCGCGTTAGATAGGCGTGGCCATACTTGTAAGACACTAATTCCATTGATCAACTAAAAGCAAAATCGGTCACATGCATAACTTACTTTCGCATGCATAACGTCTTACTCAGTCTTAAAATTACCAAAGATGCGGAGGCGGTGTTCGCTGCCACTCACAAACTCGTTGCCAATGATATCTAAGTCTAAACAATCAAGTCTCTCTTTGCGATTATGCAACAGCATAACATGATTTAGCCTAGGCTGCTTCATGGTGCTCCTTAAGTATGTCTTGAGTCGTCTCATAGCAGAAAAGCTACGCTCACTGGTGGCATTGGTTGAAGGCATTACTAGAATAAGGCGAGCTATGGAGCACACTTCACTAAAGAATGATCTTTGGGCATCCGAAAGGCTTCTCAGGTACTGGAGGCAATCTTGCAATGACACCTGACGTGGCTTATCTGTTGAAAACCACGTGCCAAGATTCTGCAACTGTGCATCAAGTTGTACAGGACTGATATCATCCTTATAAAATAAGGTTACTTGCTGAAAATAAGCACCATAATCGCCCTTGTTGGCAGCAGTGATAAGAAGACTTTCGAGGTTACTGTATATGGCGTAACCCGGCTGCCTAAAGCAATCCCTAATGCCAGAAATTGCCAGATCAAGGCATTCATAGTACTGAAGTCGATAGTACTCTTCAACCGTAGCACTGCAGACTGCTTCGCCCACTCCAACTTGAAATCGACCAGGAACTTTTCTTTTACGTGGAAGAACGGGCTCACTAACACTGGAGCTCTCATCTGTCCGCATGCCCTCAAGAGTTTGTACGGACAGTTGAGCTATATCTTGGCCTTCTGCTGCAGACATTGATTGGCCCTGAAGCGTTCGACTGACGTTATCTGTGATCTTCAATATTTTCTTGCAGAGATGCAGCCCGAAGAAAAGTTTGAATTGTGGCATTTGAGTTTGAGCACCAATGATTCTACCCTTGACATCTGGATCAAGTTTTGTTTCTAAACTCTTATCTCAAATCTGATTGAGAATACTATAGTTGTCAATAATGCTCTGAATAGCCTCTCCACGAACAGTCCACCTAGTAGGACAAAACGCTGATTCCCACATTCAGTCCTTTGTTATCTGTTGGGTTTTCCACCCTTATGCAGTCAAGTGCCAAATTCCTCTTAGGTGAAAATCGAATCAGCTTACTGATTTCAAATGCAACATCCAAAGCATCTCTGCACACCTTCGATTGCTTCACTGTGTCTCCTATTGCCAGATTTAGTAAATGCCCATAGCAGTGGATGAGCACAGCTCGACTTTCCTCAGCCTGGAGTTGAGTTGCAACACCAGATCTACTTCCTGTCATGTTTGAAGTACCATCGTAACATTGCCCCCGGCAGTGTGATAACTTCAAGCCTGTACGTAAAAGCACATCTCGAATAGCTGCAACCAGACAAATAGCATCGATGGCATCCACATTGTACAGACCAATCATATCCTCATGGTCAACCAACTTTTCATCCACCCATCTAATGCAGATTGTAAACTGCTCTTTATTAGACACATCTGTGCATTCGTCAGCCGTGATGGTGTAGAAGCCATTCTTCGACATGCTGCTGCAAATTTCGCGAAGGATGTTCAAGGACATCACCTGAAGGCACTCATTCTGAATTTCAGCAGACATATACTTATTTGTCTTCCTATTTATCCACTCTAGGACTTCAGGGCAGTCGAATGCTCGCAACGCATAAGCTGAGTGAAGTTACTTTCTGTACCGGGGCCCCTGTCCTCTAAAAGACAAACCTTGGTGAGCAAGAAAACGTAGATTTTGTAGAACCCTTCTGAACATGGCCCTGTTCACCGCTTTTTCGTTCTTGTGCTGAGTGCTGAGTAACTCTCCAACATCAATACCATAGTCCCGGGAACGCATGCCGCACATGGCCTCCCTATGGCAGGTGCTGGTCGCATGTTTCTTGAAAGCCGCCGTCCCATCCCTCCAGTAAGAAACTCCTTTACTAATGAATGCAGTGTCTCTCTTGGTGCTTGCCAAAAGCCTTTTTTATGCTTAGCTGTCATGCAGACGTGGCAGAAGGCAGCATCCATGTGAACGTCGTAGTGTAGTCAGTCATACTCTTCACACCACTCTACTCTGAAGGATCGTGTCTTTCCCGTCGACCCAAAACTGCGATTAGGACACTTGAATGACTTCGGAGGATAAAACTTGGCCGGAAGTACGCCAGATTCACGGGAACTGCAGACAGCCATAACGAACGGTAGGTGTGACTATCACGTGGGTATAGATTGTCTGTACATCGAGGCAAGATGGCTTGTCTTTAGTGTGTTTAATTTTTCATGTCCTTCTTGTCAAGAAAGGGACAAATGAATAAAAAGTAATAAACAATTTATTGCTAAATTTATTTAATCACCTATACCTTGAACCGGAAGTTTGTGCCACTATGCAGCTGGCGGGAGTTGACTTTCTGAATATTGGTCCGTCCCGGGACGGATCAAACCAATCGGTTCCGACGCCCCTGTACTGGCAAAGTACCACAAGAAGTGGAAGAGTTGTTAATTATTTTAATAAGTTCTAGGGCTAGGTTATGATAATCGCTTTATTTTCTAACCGGACGTAGTATGGCATGTCGTTTAAAGCAAGTATATTTGAAGGATTTTAATTAAATGCAATATCTAGTAGACTCTACTTTAGAGTATAGCTGGTAGAACTTATATTGAAAAAGGGGATGTGTGTCACAGTGATATGATGCAATGCGCCTACCCGGTTGTGGTTCTAGTTGGTGTTGTGTTCTTAGAATCTAGATACACGTATGTACTAGTATACTAACACGATTGATACAAGTTAACACAAAATGTCGCACTTTTCCGGTTTCCACTATGCTATTAAATTTGACTGTCGTTTCTGTGTTTCAGACATGAAACTTGGGAGACCTCGATGATCCAGATTGCTGAATCGCGGCTGACACAATACGACGAATGCATCTATCCATATCTAGAGCGCGTGTCGTTAATGGTCGGTCGCGATGGTGCAGCTCAGCGCGTCGGGTAACAAGGTCTAGTAACAAAAGCTAAATTGTCCACACTGGCAACTGGATCGCGATCCGATCGCGAGAAATCCAATTCACATCGGGAGGTGGACTTGATTGCAATTCGATCGAGTTGAATCTGTAGTTAAAATAGTCGACGTTAATTAACAAAAGCTAAATTCTGTTCAAAACAGTTTCTGTTTAGCTAAATGTCATAGACATACCTCTGACGTTTAGTGTTGGTATACACGTAGTTGGGATGCGAGGAGTCGTTTCCCTGTTAATTTATTAAATTTTATTTAGTTAGACGAAACGTTACTTTAATTAAGTTGATATGAAATACGTCATTAATATCAATTTGAACTCTCCACGTTTAGGCCTGGCTAGCTGACTGCACCTAATTAGTTAACTTAGCCTTCTTTCACATGCAGGAGTCGTATACCGTTATTTCCTAGTGGACAATGTCAATGCTATTTTCGAAATTTTGTTTATTTCTTAATCTCGTTAGTAATCTGGTTGTTTAGTATTCGATCCCAACAGTCTATTTGTCTATACACACTAGTTGGCCAATGTTTTGTAGGAGGATCATTATTGATTGGAGCTGGTAACTACTGTTTGAGACGTAGTACAACGTCACAGCCCCGAAAGTACGAGCAAGAACAAGTGAAGAGACATGACGACGGTATGAGACAGCAGCTTAATTGATCTCAACCCTGGAGAAAAAAGAGCAACCAAACCAACTAGACGCAGTTACCGCTACTATTCAGTTGAAGAGAAATGAACGGCGACATCGAGAGTGTGCTACTAGATGTAACTGAGAAAGACACAGTCGAAGAAGATGAAAAGATTAATTTTTTGTTGATATTCCATGTTACGAGGACGGCTCGACATCTGCTGACGATTACGATCCAGTAGAAAATATAAACAGTGGATTTGACATCTACTGCAAAGTAGACGGTACTAAACTATTCTTGTGCGCGGGCTCGAAAGAAAAATGCAAGGTTTGTCTCGTTATTATTATTCCCTAGCCCAACGCTAATACGCTCGATTCTACTTGAAGTTTCCAAGTACGCGCCGTTTGGCACCCGTTTCTCGTTGGGCAAAGGATTTGTTGCTCGTGTTGAGGAAGACTGCTTACATGAAGCGCCGCCAGTATCTTGCTATTGATACACAGACTAGACAGCTGTCGTTTCCACCTCGAGAGGCACTGCTTCAAAACCAAAGAGCAAGATGTCAGTTTACTGTGGAAAATATGCCGATAAAACAATGACAGTGTAAAGAAATTGAGACTTGACTTTGTTGTGAACGCAGAAAAATAGTTGGACATTGAATTTGTTGAATGTTGATATCACCTGATATATTTACTTAGCTATGAAAGGTTCCTCCAATCTTCTTGTGTTAGTATACTTTTATTAATTCTTGTGTTTCTTGCGAAAAAGAACGTACGCACAAATAACTGTGTTTTAATATGTCAACGTTTTAAAGTCGTCATGTGTGTGGTAACCACGCTTTTACACTGAAAATCACTATAAAAACTGGCTCTACAACTTATATATATAAAAAAGACCATGCAGTTATGCTCATAGATCAAGTACTAAGTCGCTTTGAACGATCATTTATCTTTTGTTGCGGTACCGATACCGGTGTGTCTGCACCGGTCTGGATATCGAGGCTAAGTAAAACGTATGAACCCTACGCAGATAATGTTACATAACTCTAGTACAACAAGCAGTTGATGGTGTATTCGGTGAGTAACAGTTTGCAACCTGTTGGCACACTTTTCAAAATCCGTAAAATTCTTTCACTCTAAGGTAAATGTTAAGGTTAAAATTAGGTACATCGATTTGGCACAAAACAAATTTCAACTTATCACTAACTAAGACTAAAAATCAATATTGGTATTTACAGTCAATTTGCTAGAGCAAAGTAGAAGTCAGACAGACTCATCTTCCCGGTTCATCTAATCAGAGTGCAACCTCATTTTCTTTGTCCACTATGACGCAAAATTACCAATAAATTTGAAACCGCTGTGTCTTAATAAATGACAATATACGACAAACCACTTTAGCTATAGCTGCCATTGTTCGCCCAAGCATGCATATACAGCTATTGGAAACATGTGGAGACGAACAAGTCTCCACAAACCATCCTGACATGCATGCTGTAGTTCTTTAGCAAGAACCTGCATGAGCCAACAGAGGTCTTACAGATCTTGGTATATGAAGAACAGTTTGTACAGACAGAGTTGGAATTTCATTCATAGTAGCACAAAAGCAATGTGGTTCATCGTCTGTTGGTCTTAAAAGAGAAGACGCAGCTGCAATCCCTTCTTGCACTGTGTTTACACCAAATATATCCAAAACATTCAATTTTCCATAATAGGGTCATCCATTACTTCTTCAACTTCATCAACTTGTTCCATGACTACAGTACTGGTAAATTGCTAATTGAAGAGGTGTCTTGGTGTAAACATTCTTTTGAGAACCCGTCCTGTAATCATGAAGATAAGCGTGGTTCTATTTATCTTACCACAACAACGTGAATGACCTGTACCCAAAGAACGCCGACACCATTCGAACCGTCTGGAATATGCAAAGCCGCACTTACAACACAAACGACGTCTAGTTCTAGTAAGAAAATCCACGTCTGGAAAAATCCTGGTGATATGACTTGCATTGATGTGCTGCCACAATGCACCGTTGTTTCTCGACACAGAAAAACAAAGAGGACACGAGGTGCAAGTATCACTTTCTTCACTTATTTATATCTTCTATCTTTATAGCTAGGGCCCAAAAGGGCCTCACCGGCCTTAATCAACTGGCAGACACTGACTTGCTTACTAACATCAAGAAAATACACTCCTAATTTATCAAACTTCTTCAAAATCAGTTCCAAGGATGAACAGGAAAAACTTCACTGCAATATCCGGGACATATATCTGCAATTATTATAAACAAGACTGGGAAATTGCTTCCTTGGCAGCTCTATTTGTGCAAGATGTCACTGGGTTTTGTCTGTACTATGGCTTTGATTTTGCGATTTTGACACTACTGATTTTGTGGTCACATGATGACCAGGTGGCAAAGATGAGCTGTCCAGGCAATAGGTGCTCTACTGTACGCAGGTGTATGTGTATATTGAAGGTGTATTGTAGCGGTTGGTGTTGGCATGTGGAGTGATGTAGCAGTTGCTGTCAAGACATTTTATGAAGAACCAATTAGAGTAACTGATTTCATGATCAATATTTCATTCATTCACCTGAAGTGTCGGTGTCTAGTTAGCTGTGTCCATTACCCCAATGTCGTATCCGACTGTGGAGCTATCATTGAGAATGAAGTTCCTCTTCGTATCGTCAGGGAGCTTTTGGAAGGACCACTGAAAGATGCGATCAATGCTGCTTTGCAATTGCAGATATCTGTCCATGAGGAAACAAGTGGCTCTAGCTGTCGGATGTCTGTGTGGTATGATGTACTTTCATCAGCTGCAGCCTGCTCTTCTTCATGGAGACATTCGCTGTACAAACGTTTCATCAGCAAGAAATGAAGCCAAAATTGGTGATCTTGGCTCTTGTCTCTTCTCTAGCGAGTCACTTTCAGTTGGTCCTCTCAGTCCAGAATACATTGCACCTGAACGAGTTGTCAAGGGTTGCGCAGTGGCCCCACACACACACACACGCAACACAAGCCGACCTGTACAGTTTAAGAGTTACGTTTGTTGAGTTATTCACAGGAGTAACTGCAGAGAGGAAATTGCATAAGAGACAGTTTCAAGCTGTTTCTTATGTTCTGCTGCAGGACATTTTGCTATGCTATGGCAGAAGAGAATCCACATGATGGCATTTCTGCAGCAGCAGCTCTCATGCAAGTGAATGCCGTGAAGCAGAATGATGAGTACACTTCGTGTTTTCCCAAAAGGATGGTGAAAGGCAAGCAATGCAAGGAAGACAAGTGACACTCGGAGAGCAGCAGATTATTGTGATGTATTTGTTTGTCTCTTTGTCTCACTTCATCCGACTTGCTGGTTGTTATAAATGCAATAGATGGTGTTACATGTGTGCTGTTCAATGTGAGTTGACCACGAACTTTTTGATAGTCTAGTGTCAGTCTCACAGTTTTTACAGTTTGTGTTGATGTGAACTACATTAAAACATTGACTTATAGCCATTTAAATGTTGTTTGTCAGTTGTCAATGCTGCCACTAAGTATTAGGCTATTATGATTGAAATGATTCAATTTGCCTATTCACCTTGAATGCTTGTCTGTTTGTATGTACATTCTGATGGATAATAGGCAAGACACACAACCTGTGATTAGGAAACTATTGAGAAACTGTGATTGTGCTGGCGTATAGTATCAGCTTGTATATTCTGTCCATGTGTCTCTCTGTGTGTCTGTCTAATAATCAAGACGTTCCCCATTTCTTATTCATCTATGTCTAGCGCCTATCATGTCAATCAGTAATGATTATTGATACCAGACTGAAAATCAGCGAGGACAAGGAGAACAACTTGCTTGTGCTGCACCTAATGCAGAAGAACAACCAATACAACTGTTGGGAGTAAATGATATCAGACAGACATTCATTTGAGGTAAAATGATAGCAACGTACACTCTCAAGCTGTCAAGATCAGAACAGCATCACTGTAACTGAAACATAAATGTTAATATCAATTGCTACACTTGACCAACCAATCAGGCAGTGTAAGTGGATGACGAAATACAACCACCATTGCTGGTTCAGTTGGTGTGGATGAATTAACTGGGTTTGGAAAGCAGATCATACGTGTGAGCACTAAGTATAATCTCTCTGTGCCTGGATGAGATTAGCTGGCAAGCTGCCTGATCTGTAGGCATCGTATAATGCAAGAGCAGCGCTGAAGCACGGAGTGGGGATACCAAGAGTGGCAGCCATTGCACATACTTTACGCCATAATGCTTGCAAGTAAGATTTTGTTATTAAAGACAGACAGACAGACAGACAGACAAACAAACAAACAACAGACGAACAGAAACAGATTGATACAAATAAACCAACAAATAGCATATATATATATATATATATATATATTGCTATATATATGACCTGGCTGTAATGAATGGCATCTTTGAAGAAGCAAGCTATCCAGCAAAAGATTATAGTGAGACCAGGATTCTGTCAAACGCTTCCTTGATGTTGCCAAGAGATATACTACACAACAAATACCGACTGCGTTGATCTTCGTCGTGTAGTATTTCTTGACATTAATTAAGAAAGCATTTGACAAGAATCCTGGTCTCACTGATACAGTCTGCAGTAGATATGTTAGCAGCTGATCTCTTCCATTGACATGAACTGTCGTGAGTGTCTAAAATTTATGGTAACAGCTAGACTACTGTACATGATTAGTATTGGTGCAGTACAGTTGTTAGTGGTTTGTGTTTCAGTGAATTACTTTAACTGATTCTCATCAATTTCAGTTTCATTGAATACGTGACATCACATGAATGTACAACTATGTCATTGTCTCAGTTCAAGGTTTGTTCAGTTCAGCAGTCTAAAGTGTGTATACGTTCCCATTCTGTAAGATGCCGCATGTAGCTCAGCCATTCTTGTTCCTTCAGTGTTGTGAAGGCATCCATGCAATCCACTCCCAATGCTTCATAGAGTAACTGATTCTTTTTCAGCTCTCTGGTTGCATCCAGGAGGTTCTGTGGAAGGTACTCTGCCCCTGCTGGCTCTCCCTTGTATCCATCTCCATCACATCGACGACCAGGATCAAGCTTTCTCTCTATACCATCAATACCAGCAGTAATAACAGCTGCCTGATACAGATATGGATTGACCGCACCATCAGCAAGACGTATCTCAAATCGACCAGGGCCAGGGATTCTCATCATGTGAGAGCGATTGTCGCCTGTGTAAGTAATTCGATTGGGGCACCATCCTGCGGCTACCAGTCGTTTGTAACTATTAACTGTTGGACAAAAAATAGCACACAAAGCCTTGGCATTGTGAAGAACTCCAGCAAGGAAATAGTATGCTGTCTGTGACAAACCGAGCTCTCCCGACTGATCCAAGAAAACGTTCTTTTCTCCTTCCCAGACTGACACGTGCATGTGCAGCCCATTGCCAATTTTGGCTTCAAATGGCTTCGGCATAAAGGTGATACGAACACCTTCCTCTTCAGAAATGCTCTGGCAAACGTATTTGAAAAACACGTGGCGATCAGCCATAGTCATGGCATCAGTGTAATGACAATTTATCTCATATTGGCCGCTGCTACCCTCGTGGTCTATCTGGTATGGATGCCATCCAAGCTGATCAATCACATCACAAATCCGAGTCAGAACCTTTGAGCTTCTCATCAGACTATCAGTTCGAAAGCAAGAGTCAATACCCGGACGTTCATCCAACTTGTCTGCCACATCCGTTCCATCCTTGTTCACCAAGTAGAACTCAAATTCGAGTCCACACTTGAGTACCCAGTTTTCCCCCAGTTTTGACAGCCGCTCTACCTGTCGTTTCAGAGCAAGACGAGGTGACTCCTCAAACAGCACACCTGCAGGACTATACAAATCACACATCACCCACGCAAATTCAGGCTTCCAAGGTAGTTGAACGAGCGTCGTCAAGTCAGGAACAACTACCATATCGGGATCAGTAGCAGACACTCTGAACATGATTCGGCAGTGATGACCTCCCTCTTCTGCTAGCTTGTTGACAGCTGATTTAGGGACGAGTTTACCTCGATGAACGCCGAGGATATCGATGTAGGCAAAAAGAAAATACCGAATACCCCGTTGGTCAGCAAAGGCTTCCAGTTCTTGTGGAACTAGTTGTTTGCTGGGTTGCCATTTGCTAGCCATCCTAGACAGACAGCAATGAACACAATAATGGAAACCACAAACATAAATTATACGGTATCCCGTCGTTGCTCTGCGTCGTTTATCTAGGCATAAACTCGATTGCACGACTGAACTATCAGTAACACGTACGTTCTGGTCTCAGCGCAGGTTGCGAAACACAGATCAGTTGCGTTGCACTTCGTTGTTTAACTCTGAAAGCTAAAATTTTAGGATCTCCCCACCAAGGAGTGAGATTAGGTCGAGGCTTGTCTCGCGTGCAGTAGGCGTATGATTGTAACCCTCGCCGAAAGCGTTGTACACATTCCTGCATGTGAGTATCTACATCTTGTAGTTTACGTCACTGGCTGGCCTACCTTCAAAACGTACCGTCTTCCTTG
Organism: Corticium candelabrum; assembly: GCF_963422355.1. Lineage (NCBI taxonomy): Eukaryota > Metazoa > Porifera > Homoscleromorpha > Homosclerophorida > Plakinidae > Corticium > Corticium candelabrum. Next base: position 3,181,939 of record NC_085091.1, on the reverse strand, counting down.
AGTAGCTATCTAGATGCAGACAAGAGCGAGTTCTTTGACCAGTCGTACTGTGTCGCACGCTTGCGCTAGACTCCACCTGTAGATAGGTGGCAAATGGCAGACAGAGGTGATTTTCTCTCCTGTTGACAGTGAGAAGTTGCACGTGAGCAAGGGACTAATTGACAGGTTACCCAGCTAGGTGAGATTGTCACCGTGCTGAGATTGTATTTTACAGTCTGCGCATTGCGCGTGTAAGTCATTCGGCGTGCTGAGATTGTTCACACATTTAGGTATCATTATATTGAGGTTTTATGTTTTTTGGATAGACAATAGTCGTGTGCACTAGCTCGCTTGTGAAGTCCATGGATGATCTAAAGCAAACTATAATTGCAGCTAGGGAAGCCGCGCCGGACTTTGTTGCTACAGAGAGAGAAGTCAGAATCTGGTAACTTATCTCCTGACACAAGCCTTCCACCAGGGATAGCAAAAGTAAGAGAGATTTATTCGTACAAATGTGCATGTATAGTTATTATGTCTAATTATATTTCCAATTTTTAAAATTGTATGTAATTGATATATAAAATTTTATAATAAAATTATATATATGTGTATATATTGTATATAGCATATACATATTATGTAGTACATAATTATTCTTAACAACTGAATTATTTACTTTAACCCAGTGCTTTTACATTGTTGTAACATATTAAAATAATTAATTAATACGTAACTAACAATACCAATTTTTATTTCTTACACAATGATTGTAGAATTTTATTATTTAGTGTGTTGGCAGTGTAGTGACTAATGGATTTTTGGACTGTCGTCTCCTAACCAAATGTTTTGTAATCATTTGACTAATGCTATGTCACATGCTATCACTATTTTGACTACATTGTGTGAGGTGCAATGTTTTAATATCTGATTTGTTTCAACAACACAACATTTTCATTCATGCACACAATCAAATCATGCAACCTCTATTGGTCTCCAGCAAGTTATAAACGTTTGACAGAATTTCATGTTTCCATTATAGAAAAGGAATTAATTTACGTTGGGGTTAAGAAAGACACGAGAAAGAAAGTTATTTATCAGCTAAATGAAATAACAGAAATTCTTCATCAATACCACTCGATCTAACCCCATAGGTGGACACAGTGGAATCAACAACACACTTGCTAAAGTCTCTAAGTTCTACACATGGAATGGCATGAAGGAAGACGTCATTGAATATGTAAATAGATATTGTATAAAATAGAATTATTTTGTAAACTATAATGATTTGACAATGTCATTCTATAGTGTGAATCTTGTGATCGCTGTCAGAGGTATGACAAACTAAAGACACAGGCTTCAGAGTTGAAGCCTATTAGGGTAAAGGCGCCTCTAGAACTGGTTGGGATGGATCTTATCTTGGTATGTACCAGCTTTGTAGCTTTATATAAACTGCTAGCTGTGTTGTATCATCTGAGTTTTAGTTAAGACCATGTTATTGTTGCTATCCCTTTTAGGACCACTACCAACAACTGATGCTGGGTCTAGGTACATTCTTACCTTTACAGACTACTACACAAAATTTGTGGATTTCTACTCATTGAAGGACAAGACTGCTAATGGTGTGGTACAGAGAATTAGAACTTTTGTATGCAGGTACAAGTTCAATTTATCTTCAATGTCAACAATCAGCCGCAGGCACTTGTGAAACCGGTAATATTGTTTTGTATTTTACAGATGGGGTGCTCCCAAAAGACTTCTTTCTGATCAGGGGAGAGATCGAGTTTGTTTCACAAGTATGAATGGCCTGTCGATTCTGTTTTTTACACTAATTAATTTTAATTACCAAATTAATATACATTAGATACATTTATGAAACTCTGTTTCTTTAATTACATTTTTAGCTATGCAGGCTTTCTTATGCATGCTCATTGTTTTGGGCATAGCACATGGATTGATGGAAGACTTGGTATTGGGTAGAAGGAATGTTATACAGAATTCTTTCACCTTATAACTACATTTTCTTGTCCATTAAGTTTGTCGTATGATGTAAATATTTTGCATGTATTCTCAGGTCAACACAGAGTTTTGCAGGAGGTTTAAATAAACTGTATAAATTATATAACAATTAACGATTTATAGTTTAATTTTTAATTATGTATTTTTATCATGAATTATTTAAAATATATAAAAATCTAAATCTGGGTTACACATATCGTATTTAAGAAAATACATAAAATATATTATTTTATGTAAAGTACTATAAAATTTGTAGAAATTGATATTTTATCTAAATTACAAAATATACAATAATCTAAGTACTAGCCCACCATCCTGTTCTCTGCACCGGCAGATTAGATTAGTTGTTAGTAAATTAATTTATCGTTGTATGCACACACGCAAACAGACAGAATGACAGACAGACAGACAGACAGACAGACCGATCGACACACACACACACACACACACACACACACACACACACACACACACACACACACACACACACACACACACACACACAGCTCTCCTTTGAATAGCCTGCGGAGATAGAGAACAGGTGATCATGAAGATGGAAGTGTGGAAGTAACAAATTGGGAAAGGTGGGCGTTATTTCCCGCTTAGAATCGTGTATCCGGGCAACAAAACCATAGAAGTCACGTGGTTACCTGCTCATCCGTATATGACTTGTCTATGCTCGAATCTTAGAACATTCTATAGTTTGCGTCTTCCTGAGTAGATAATACCGTCCACATTCTTCTATTGACCCGCCCACATCTGTCTATCGACACGCCCACAACATACTACCGAATCTGATTAAGGTTAAAATTAGGATAAATTTGAAACTTCTGTGTCTTAATTAATTAATTAACGACAATATACGACAAAGCACTCTAGCTATAGCTGTCATTGTTCGCCCAAGCATGGCTGGTGTAGAAAAGCCCATCTAATCTTTGATTCGTTTCAGTCCACCGAAAAACTTCACTCTAGATTTGTAAAGGCATTACCACTAGTCTGGAATGTGCACACGTTTATTAATCAAGAATTCTCTTTGCTTAATTAATTAATTAGAGCCATCTACGACTCAAGCACAACTATGTTTGAACGCTGTTCACTGAGAACTGCATACATGCAGACATGATTAATTGCAATCACCGCTTCCGATGTTGTAACATTAGAGCCTCCGGAAATTTGAAAAAGAAATGGCAAGGGTGGAAACTTGACCGGGACCCGTTGCTTCCTCTCATGGATCCGAAAAACCTAATCGCTTTAATGCGGTACAATGCTGGTGACTAGCCGTTTTCGGTTGCTAAATCGATTTCGTGTTCTCGCTCTTGAAGCCGGGCTGTCGGTCCGTCACCAAGGCAACGTGTCGAAGTATCGTTACGTTAGGCATGACGTGCAGTTACAGTCGTACAGTAGGATCTGTGCGTCCGCGCATCTGATGCGATCACACCAAGCGTTTTCATGCAGCCTAAAGTTCACACACACAATACAAACGCAGACGCACCACTTGAGGAGGCACTAGAGACGCTTGATCGTGTCTCGCATCTCAAATTCTTTCTTTGCGCCAGCATCTGTTTCGAGTGCAAGCAATAAGGTATAACTGTAATGTGAAACATACGTTGGCGATTATTATTATTATATAGATGTCAAACTAACAGAGATGTCTGAGTCAGGATGAGATGCGTCCTATTAACAACAAGAAATATGACAAAAACTTTACCATTGACGAAACTCTCTGCTCGAATGGGTGAATGACACCAGAGTAAGGCTCGCCTTGAAAACGACGCTTATAAAGTTTAGCGCTTCTTAGTGTTAGGGTTACGGTTAGAATTAGCGTTAGGATTAGCCTAGTGCTCCTTTCAGCTAGACCAAAAACTGCTCTTTCTGCCTTTCCAACAGTTCGAGCGTGTCTCGCGAAGCGCAGGTGTCATAGGCGTGAGTGACTCCCAGTGATGGGGAGTCACTAGTGCCTATAAGTGGTAGTGACTCCCGTTCACCAGCGCCTGGGCGTGAGTGTAGTGTTCCCTGTCACCACTGGAGGTCACCATATTCTTGGCACCAGTGACTGCAGCTTGTCAGGAGTGCCTCCCATTAAAATCTGATTATGTAAGTATTCTCTGTACAAAATATGTGTTTCTCTCATCGTATGCATCTATGATCATAAGAACTGGTATGAAAAACGTGAAGAACAGAATTCAATTGACCCTCCAGTCAGCAAGACAAAAACAAAGCAGTAGTAGCATACACATGTGCAGCTGCTGCATGTTGGAGCTGGATTTTATTTATCTGTTCTAGGCTCCTTTTATTTCCTGGTGCGAGAAGAAGATAGTAAAGACTGGTTTGTTGGTTTTCCAGGCAGGACAGGACGTGCTAAAGCTAGCAACCTCAACTCCACGATATGTTTTCGCTGCACAGCAAGACGCAAAAGGGAGTCACTCAAGCCTGGGAGAGCTATGCACTCATGCCCGGGGCAGAGTGACTAAGGAGTCAATTATACCGGGAAGTTACTGGCGCCTCTGACACCGGGGTAAGTCTGCAATTTAGTTACACGCGCGTCGCACACATATACAAGCAGTCCACTACGTCTCACATTTTACAAGCCTGCTCACAATTTCTGGGCTGTGAAAAGCTTCAGCAAAAATGTAACCTGCACGTATTAGGTCAGGCACTCTTGAAGGCTTGGGACAATGGCAAGAACAGGAATTCCATGTCTCTAACCAAGGAAATGAATCGATCACGCAGTGTTTGACTACTGTCGTCGCGTCATTTAGTTCTACAAATTTGTCTGTACAGTGCGTAGCTGATACTTACTACATCAGTACACGCGTATTAGAGCATCCGATTGCATGTACATACTCTTACAGAGCTTCTCGAGACCTGATTGGATTATAGGAACGAGATCAAAGCACCATGTTTGGATTCGTTCCAGCTAGAACAAATTTTCGCCAAAAGGAGCGATTAGCTAATATAATAGGTGAGATCGACATACAATATGAGATTACTGGTACCGAGTCTAGCATGGACCTCAAAGACAGTCTATAATAATAATAATAATAATAATAATAATAATAATAATAATAATATATGAGTGAAATCAGTTACCTGGTATACTCTGCTGCTTCGCTAGTGTCCAAAAGGCGGGGCTTAAAGACGACGAAGTCAACCAATTCTCAAACACCGACATGGAGACGAAGGCTGGATATGGAGATTCTCACACTTCGACGTGCGATCTCACTGTTGCTGGAGGTTAGAAAGGGTTCATCGGGCATTCGTATGTTACATGAACTCCGACGTCTTCGGCATCGGTTGGGCATTTCCTGTTCGGAGAGTTGTGAGGTCTCCATCAATCGATTGAAAATGGAACTTAAGTCCAAGGTCGAGCGGACCAGGAGGCTGGAGAAGAATCGTAAGAGACTTCGCCAGAATGGTTTGTTTCAACGAGATGCTGGACGGTTTTACAGAGAGCTGGATAAGCAGACTATCCGGGTCACTTCCCCGCCATCCGAGTCTGAGATCGAACAGTATTGGGGTGGTATCCTAGAAACTGAGGTACATCACAATGAGTCTGCCTTCTGGCTGAGACGTCAAACCGATGACGAGACGCACCGGAAAGATGAGCAGCAGTGGTTACCTATCTCAGACAATGAGGTCACATCGTGTCTCAAAAGGATGGGGAACTGGAAGTCTCCTGGTCCAGACAAGGTTTATGGTTTCTGGGTCAAGCGTATCACGTGTCTTCACACTGATCTGACTCGTAACTACAACCTGCTGGTTCAGAATCCAGACTCTGTACCCGACTGGTTGTCTCAAGGAATAACTACTCTGATTCCTAAGAATGGCAAGACTGACCAGGCCAAAAATTACCGGCCTATCACGTGTCTGTCTGTCTTCTATAAGACCCTCACCTTAGTCATCAGGCAGAGGATTGCAGGGCATTTGGATCAGAGAAACCTCATGGCTCCGGAGCAGAAAGGTTGTCGACAGGGATCTTTTGGTGCAAAGGATCAGCTGTTGATCAACAAGCTGCTTACCGAAGACTGTAGGACCAGGCACAAGAGCTTGAGCATGGCTTGGGTGGACTACCAGAAAGCCTATGACAGCGTGCCACACAGTTGGGTGCTCCAATGCCTTCAGCTGCATAAGATCAGTCCAGTCTTGTGCGGGTTCCTGTCACGTGTGATGAAGAGTTGGAGGACATCGATGGTGCTTTCTTGCGGGAATAGTACTATCAAGACAAGGCTTATGCAGATCAGGAGGGGTATTTTCCAAGGTGACTCACTTTCTCCACTTCTCTTCTGTATGGCTCTCAATCCTCTGAGCAAGGAGCTGAACAGAACCGGTTACGGCTACCGGATGACCACTGGGCATGGTGAGACTGCCAAACGTCAGCTTATCAGTCATCTACTTTACATGGATGATCTGAAGCTGTATGGCAGAAACTCTGATCAGTTGGACGGGTTGTTGCACACGGTTCGTACCTTCTCTGATGACATCCAGATGAAGTTTGGTCTGGACAAATGTGCTGTTGCACACTTTGTCAACGGCAGACTATCTGGACACAACTCTGGGGTGACGGTAGGAAAATCGGACACCATCAACTGTCTGGAACCGGGTCAAGTCTACAAGTACTTGGGTGTAGATGAGAGTAACGGTATTCAGCACAGCATGATGCGGGAGAGACTCCGTCGCGAGTACTTGCGCAGAGTGAAGGTGGTTCTCCGGACTGAGTTGTATGGTCGGAACAAGATTCTAGCCATCAATGGGTTTGCACTACCGGTTCTCACTTACGGTTTTGGCGTCATTCATTGGGGGTGCACGGACCTGCAGCAGCTCGATCGACGGACCAGAAAGCTTCTCTCTATGCACGGTGTCCACCATCCTGCTGCAGACGTTGACCGACTGTACGCTCCTTGCAGTGATGGGGGTAGGGGGTTACAACAGATTGAGTCGACATATCAATCTTGTATTGTAAGCCTGAACTGTTACCTTGCTGACAGTTCTGATCCTTTCATGCAGATGATACGGGAGTGTGACTCTGGAAAATCTTTACACTCGATCAAGCGCATGGCTTGTCGGTTTACTGCACAGCTGCGGAGGAGTCTTGCTTTGGACGACAAGTCGCAGAACTTACACAGGAATGCATCCATCTCGGTTGAAGGTGGCTTCGAGCAAGCGCCTAAAACAGATGCGAGACATTACCGTACGTGTTGCAGTTCTCATCGTGTGCGATCCTGGAGCGGGAAGCCTATGCACGGGCAGTATCGTCGTCTCACTGAGCAACCGCCTGTGGACATGAAAGAGACCTACGGATGGCTAAAGGCAGCGAATCTTCCTGCTGCAACTGAGGGACTGGTTGTTGCTGCTCAAGACCAAGCTCTTCGGACTCGGTACTATGAGCGCAAGATTCTACATCGTGATGTCAGTCCTACTTGCCGCATGTGCAGTGTAGGCCTGGAGACAGTCGACCACATTGTGGCAGGCTGTAGTGCTTTGGCACCGACGGACTACACTGATCGACACAATCAGGTGACATCCATCATTCACTGGGACGTTTGTCGCCATTTTGGGGTTCCAGTGGAGAGCAGATGGTACCGGCATCATCCTGATAGGCTTGTGGAGACGGATGACATTACTATGATGTGGGATACCACCATCCCCACTGCCAGGAAGATCAAAGGCAATCGTCCAGACATCTGTCTCAGAAATAGGAAGACAAACACTTGTCTTCTTATTGATATCAGCTGTCCTGCTGATGGCAACATTGGCAAGAAACATGCTGAGAAGTTGGCGAAGTACAGCGACTTGCGAGTGGAGATAAGCCGCATGTGGCATTGTCGAACACTGGTGGTTCCGGTGGTCTTGGGAGCTTTGGGCACAGTGCACGCAGGTATTGCACGGTGGCTGGACATTATTCCAGGTCATCACAACCTGCAGCACTTACAGAAAACAGTGCTTCTGGGATCTACTCGGATCCTTCGTAAAGTCGTGTCTTTTTTCTAGACAGCCGTGATGGTCTAAGTACTTCTGAAGCAGGGTTTGCTTCCGGTACTTGTAATAGACTTTACAAACCAGACTGATCTGGTTGAGCACGACAATATACTTTGTTTCATACCACTATACGAACGCCCTGGTATCTTAACTTGACCCGAAGCCTCGCCTACACTCAAAGCAGCTAGTGTTCAATTTTCTGTGTGTAAAACGGCTGATTCCAAACTCAACGTACGAATTACTCAAATAATAATACTCTGTGTGACGTTAGCATCACACCAGACTTTTTCGCGCTGTCGTATTTGGTTCCTGTATATCCGCCATCGACCGCTGCTCGCAATAGATGTCATGCACGTTTTCCAAAGAAGTAAACAAGTTTCGTTGTCTCAAGTTTGATCTATAAAGACCGAAGATCTTAACTAACACACCAATGCTGTAAGCTCTACCAATTCTCTCCTCAACATCCTGGTTAATTCTTCTTTACAATCTATAACACACACACACACACACACACACACACACACACACACACACACACACACACACACACACACACACACACACACACACACACACACACACACACAATCATACACACAACAGTTTTCATATGTATTAATTAATTAAAGTAAGCTAGGTGCTTCTGCTAGGCCGTGAGTTGCGTTTTGCTGTGTCTAGAACTGAGAACGCCCTCCTCCTCGGACAGTTAGAACTATTTACCCCTAGCCTCGCAGAAAGGAGGTAGTTACACGTCCGCTATGCATGTAGTATGTACAACGAACATATCCAACTTTGTGCTGATAACAGTTAACTGAATGATTACTTCTGCTAGTGTACCGGGTAACAGTACCTTTCGTACTAGGTCACTCATTCTGTCTCGTCTTTCACTATCTTCCTCTCTCGCACTCTCGCCCCCTCTCTCTTTTTCGGCTGGCGACTGCTCGCCCAAAATGACTACTTCCAACTAGAGAGTCACCGTTCCTGCGTCAAATGACCCCACCCCTCAACTCTATACCAGCAATATCGTAACTCCTCCCCAACTCCATACAGAGACGTGAAATAATCTGAGAAAGCTAATCGCAATGCTAAATAATCAGTTCTGCGGTTCTAGACGGCGTTTCGCAAGAGTGGAAGGCAAAAACCACAACGTGGACACTGCAAAACGCTAGTCATCCATCCCAAACGTTGCTAGCAACTCGAAAACTGTATACCGCTAGTAATCCATCCTTATTTTCCTGGCAACGTTCATTATGTCCAGGTCTACGGATGATGCAGTCTGACTGAATCAAAGGTTGAGCGAGTACCCTCTGAACGACAGCACTCGTGACAAACTGGCCGGAATGGGTCTGGGAATGGGACTCAGTTGCATCTATTTTCGGCACCACTTTTTGGACCGACAGATTGACCCCAATTCGTTCCCACTCATTCAGCTGACGATGGAATGCGGTTACAAGTCTTTCAAAACGGACCTTCGTGATTGATACAAACTAGGCCGTGAGATGCGCGGAAGTCTGACGGCATCGGCCTCGCCAGTCCACATCGACGTCGGTGTCGATTACAAACGCAAGAAAGGGTCGCGTATTTGCAACGAAACGAAGGCCAAAAAGTCCACACAAGAACCGTTTGTTTCGATATTGAAAAAAAACGCTAAAGAACACGACGACCAGAAGTATTTAAATCTTTTCTCGCGACCGTTAGGTATACCTACGTGTAAGCTAATCCTTTCCTAGGAATGACGAGTATGATGGTTCCATAGATGGCTCCAATTGTGCTCCATGCTCAAATAATGCCTCATGTTTTAAAACTAGGAAAAATAGTACCTCATGCGGCACTATTCGCGAAAATACGGTAATCTCATCTAACAGTTATCCACTTTATGGCTACTTCCGCTTTCACTTGAGTTGTGTTCCTGGTCTGTTGCATACGTTGAATCTTCATCGGCACTCAGTGGTTCTATCTGGATGTCCACTTTATTAGATCTAAAACCTTCACACATTGATAGACACGCATGGGTTTGAATACTACCCCAGTGGAGCACTAATCGAGCATCGGGCATTACTATATTTTGTATAAACTCACCACGGGGCATTATTTGAGCATGGGGCACAATTTGAGCATGGGCATTATTAGGTTTTTGCTCTAGTGGTACGTCCTATAAATAAAACTTCTTTCATCCACGCGTACCTGATAATAGCTCAGCACGTAGACGTCTACTGTCACATGGCTAGCATGTTGTCAATACGCGTAATACAAGTTACGTTCCATATTTTGGCGATTAAAACAAGTTGGCTTGTAAGGTGTGAGAGTAAATTTAGACTAGATGGGTGATCAAGAGGCCTAGAGTGACCTCTAGAAAGGGGTGCTAAGCTTTACAATGCTATGGGACACGCCCAATTTCATTGGCTTCTAATTGACTGATACGTTAGATTCCATGGCTGATCCAGACTGGAAAAATGGGTGGTGTATATACTATATACAGCTTTGGTCCTCACGCGTATTTACAGTCCACAATTTTTATGACCACGATTATGAATGGGGCAATAGCCCGATTTAGCCCATGCCACACTATGTCCCTGAGTCGCCGAGTCACTGCATGGGTATATGCTTTTATGTTTGTGCCACTCCGACTCGCCAATGCTCCTGATTACCTTCATTAGTACTTCTAGACGTTCAAGTAAACATATACCCATACAGTATAAGCATATACCCATACAGTCGTCAAGTCAAAAGCAGTTGTTGAATGTTCTAAACTGCTAGTTTTCGATCGCGACCTATTCGATGTACATGAGCCAACACGGCCAGAGATTTTGTACAGAATCACACAAAAGCGTATATCGCATGTAGTCATTCTCCTCAGCTTGATAGAAGCTTCAAGTCTACTCAGAAAGCAAGAATAGAGAGATAATGGGTTCGATTTTTGACGCTATGACACGCCCCTCGTTGTCACTCGCTATCTCTATAGATAGTGTCCCTAAACAGCCCTTGCTCAAGATGAGGACTGACGGATTTGAAAGCTGTAGCTCTAAGCTTTCGATTCGCATGCCACATGTCGGAGAAATCTTTTCCGTCGTCGAACATGCGTGGACGTTCGGTATAATGGTGTCCATGACACCTGCAGTGGCTGCAGACAAATATCTGTAGCATCATGGAAGATAGACTGGAAATGGCCGTTTTAGTGTGTTGTGTTTGGCAAAGAGTTGTCTATCTAATCATGTCAGAGGAGGACGATTACTAACATGCGCTAATGCCACGCCTATAGTTTGAAGTAGCGAATTTTACTTATTGTAGAAACTTTCTAATCTGTTGCTGCTTCTAGATATTGTCTAGACAATGGAACGTGTCATCTTGTTCAACAAAATCGCCTGAGGAAGTGTTACGTACATACTCACTTTGTCAGCTAGAATTGTTCCGTTTCTTTGTGGTTGCAGGTGCTAGCTCTTCTATTGTTCACATGAGAAAGGAATGACCATTGTTGATCGTACGTGGGCGATCAACCTTGTCCTTATTTTCGCGTAGTGACCGAAATCGCTCTACATGTACAAGAGCGCACGTGCCTGCTTGCGTCTGGTTGTTTTGCATTGTGAGTTCAGCGTATTCGAAACGTACACCCGACAAGACATCGCCTACTGGTAGCACTCCTTACAGTGATCTAAAAGAATCACGTGAATCCGTGGTAGAGGAAAAGACCAGAGAGAAGGCATACAAGTGCAGCGTCGATTTGCTGGGAAGACCTTGTTTCGAGATTGGACGAAAGGTGAAGAAGAGCTTCTCGTTATGTACGTGTCTTTACACTGTTTGGAGCTGGATTCAGCATGGCCCAAGTACTGTAGTGGTAACTGTAAGTGGGAAAAAGCATCTAGATTTCTCTATGACAATTCGAATGGTGACTGTAACCGAACAGGTAAGTCAAATACCAAATAGGCAATATAATGACTGTTCTGGTTGCGTGAGCACAACACAGTAGTCACTGTTTATCGTTTTCTGGCATCGTCTTGTCGTTTTCGTGTTGTTGGCCATCTTGCTAAGAGATTTGCTACTGTCACTGATGCAGAGATCCATTGTGGTATTGACCTTGAGGGCGTAGATGCAGAAGACCAATCTGTGCTAGCTGTTGCCTCTCCAATCCTGAAATCAAAGAGACCCACAGCTGGCAAGACAAAGACAAGTGTTCACGGTAATGTAGAATCCCAGCCATCCACAACAACAACAACTGCCAGTACACCCAGACTGAATGTTTTCAATCACAGGTAGCTGATTTTCTGAAGTCTCAACCAATAAGGTTCCAGGTTTGAAGCAGGTAATCTTTAGGCTTTTCTACTATGTAATTTCTAATATGTGCTAGATTGAAGTGCTTGGAAGTCTGTTTGCTTTTGTTGCTGCTCAAAGCCAAGTGGAAGGTGTTGACGATGCCTTTATTGAACTTTCGTTAAACGAAGTGGCTAGAGAGCCGGTACCGGTCCCGGAAGCGGAGGACTTGGAGTGCCGGTAATTTGCACGTGACCGATACTCCCGGATTCCTGATAACGTGCGTACTGAGTTCATTGTCACATTAGCGTATTATGTTATGGATGCGGTGATGGAGTGTACGTGCACGCGTTCTTGAACATACATAGCTAGTCTAGTCGTTTTCAATAGAAGGAGCACCTAGTTTTGAAGTGTTCATTGCGTGACTACCGAAGCCGAGTCTCACGTAATTTGGATACAAAGAACAAGTTTTGGAATGTATTTCACATGGTGCGACAGAGTTGGAAGCTGTGTTGTATGACTGTGATTGTAGTAATAATGTACTAATTAATCAATTAATTAATTAGTGACTGTGTTGACTGTCTAAGCTAAATATATTGGCTTTATTAGCTAATTAATAATTGATTGCTATGTAGTTGTTGAACTTTACTTTAGAGATTTGTAGTTAGTTAGGTATCCTATATGCATGTGCTGTATAACCGGTTATTTCTGCGATCATGATATTCCTGCGAATTCTGCGAAGAAATCAGATTCATGGAGTGCACAAATAGAATTTGCAAATATTTATGTTTATCTTCGAGTCCCAGGAGTCATGTTGCAACACATGTACATGCACGTGTACATATGTGTACCAGTAACTGTCTTCCTGGTTGGAATGCAGAAATTTAATTCGCAGCTAAAACTTTTGTCTAGATTCTCAAATTGCAGTAATAACCGGTTATATGGTATATAGTTAGGTAGGTAGGTAGGCAGGTGCATACATAGGTAGGTAGATTATCATTTTAGTTCTTATGTCACTGTGGTTTGATGAGAGTAAAAAGATACTGGTAAAATAGCATTACATGATTCTGTCATCTGCTCTGCCAGATCTTGCTCTTAATATATAGTCAAACAACACTGCATAGCTTGCACATAATACACACACGTGTCTAATTTACATAGCAACGGTTGCCTCTACAGCCAGTTTATCTTATTTGCTAGTCTTGTGACAGCTTCGGCAAAACCACCACTTTGATTTGGGTCTTTCTTTAAGACCAATACAACTCATGTAGGACCACAAGAGGCAATGGTCACACAAAATTGATGCTTCCTCATCCAAGTTGCGAAAGCAAACTTGGCAAACATAACTGCAATGTTTACGTTTCTGCTTGACAACATCTGTAAGTAGTAGCCAGGCATCATCGGTGAAAAACTTTCGAATTATGTGCAAGTCAACATTGTCATCAAGGACTGCATTAGAGATGTTTTCTTGCTGAACTTTGATGTCTGATTCATTGATCAGCGTCTTGGGATTTTGTAGTGCAGCAGCTGCTATATTGTCATCAACAAACCATGCTAACATGACTGCAAAGTATGCAAAAGCACCTCGTGAACAAGGCCTTAATTATAAGCAAGTAAATGGACATGTGAATACCTCTTTCTTTCAATGATATGTGTAATTTAATGAATGGTTGTACTTTTCCTGTCTTTGCTTTCTTCTTAGCCGGTAAACCAATCACAGTCAATTCATGGCCTTTTGGACGGCCACGTTTTCGAAGAATAGGAGGCATTAAAATACCTAGAAACAGTATCAGTTGATTTTCTTTCATCCTTAGCAGTGATATTACAGTATTTCAGTGATTATGTGCATCAGGGGTATGTGCAGAATAGTCACTCAGTAACATTTGTTACAGTGAGTAAGGGTGTTTGTTCTGTGAGTACTGTACATTGTGTAAGGAACAGTATGATCAAATTCATTGTATTGCCAAATTCAACAGTAGCGTGAAGGCAACTATAATATTCTCCTTGGACATCTAATTATGCAGGCAAGGCTAGCAGGTATCCCAGGTTTTGAGTCCTTTTTCATAACTCAAGCATGCAAGTTTCACTGATACTGAAAACTCCACACTAGCAATGCTTAATTAACAAGTCAAGTCGGCATTACACATACACCACCAAAATTAATCATCTTTTCTAACATGTCATTTAATTCTATTTTTTGATTAAATAGTTACTCTGTAGGTAGTTCCATATACAGTCTGTTGATATGCTGATTGTTGTGCCTAAAAATTTAGTGTAGAACTAGCTGGCATGGTGCTTGCATTTAGTTGCTTGTGAAACTGTTAGGTACAGAGTCTACTATCAGATATGCTGATCACTTAAATTGAATGAGGTTGTAAGTAAGTAGAGTATTCTAATCAATGCATTTAATGCCTTTGGTTAAAACTCACTTTGGAGATTTTGTAAATTTCGTTTGTCATAGTTAGAGGTAGTTGCTTCGGATGAGAGAGTGGTTGTGATTCACTAACTGTAACACTTCTTGGCTCTGTCAATATAGAAAACTATTCATCAGCAGACACAATGTATTAAACAGCATGAATGTTACTTAGCATTCAACAATAAGAGAAGTGTTTTGAGAACTTACCCTGAACAATGATATTTTTAGTAGGTGCACATTCTGCTTTATTCTTTGCAAAGTTTGTTTAGTCTGATTTTAGTGAATGATCATCTGCTGCAACACACATAATTGTATGGAACATATTAGCCTAGTTTTCTTACAATAATGTGGTTTGTTGTCTGTGTCAAGAGAGGTAATATGTTAATGCATACATGTAGGTATGTGTGTCTGCACAGTATACAAGTATGCATACGTGTAAAGGGTATATATATATATATATCTGTTGTGTGTGTGTGTGTGTGTGTGTGTGTGTGTGTGTGTGTGTGTGTGTGTGTGTGTGCATGTATGTGCCATATTTTCTTAAATATTAACACGTGGGTTACTATTATTTCAACTTAATTAGCTCCATGGGTGACTATTCAGCACAGGTTTACTATTTTTCAAAATCTGGTATTATGCTTTTTCCACTCATTTGTTTTCATTTTTATGTAGATTCATTCGAATTTCTTTTTATCCACTGACGAAGGTTCTGTTTGTCGATTTTGTATTTTGTTGCCACACGTTGTTCAGAGATGATGCTCTACCTTTCTTCACAACATTCAATTTTTAAGATCTCTTTTTCTCTTCGTGGACAGTTCTTGTCAAATGGCAAACTAAACAATGAGTGTGAACAATGTCGGATACCAGTCTTCGGCTCCAAGGCATGGGTTACTGTTCAAACATGGGTTACTATCATTTCAAACTGATCAGATCCTTCAGTTATATTTGAGTACAGTTTATTATTCAAGGAAATATGGTATGTATGCATAGGTTATTGTGTAATTAGCATGCTATATGGCTTTTTAAAGCATAAGGGGCATGGTTATCAATGTCTAAAACCCTGCTGCTACTAAAAGCCATATAGCATGCTAATCATATAATAAGTAATTTATACCATGGTTATGTGATGTGTATATGATAAGTGAGAGTGCAATATTAACCGGAACTTCTTGCACACTTACCGTACAATATTTCATATACTCCATCTAGATAAGCACTTGTGACTGGTCGCACGTCTTGTGACCATGGTATAAGTGTATACGCATGCATGCATGCATGTATGTATAAATGTATGTATGTCTGCGTGTATAAGACACTGTTGGTTTAGACGCAAAGAAACAGAATCATTTTATAAGTTTTGGGTACCATTGGTTGAGTCTGTAACACCATGATTAGATTTCATAGTGTTTTGTGAGTAGAGTGATTTGTTGTAAATTTTGTATGTTTTTGTGGAGTCGCACAGACTCCTAGAATACAAAGAAAAAATGTATGTATTAGTGTTGTACAATATTTTACAATATCGTCTGTTGGTAATATTCTCAGGCTTCATTGTCTACACACATCTCTAATTCAGGCCTTGCTTCCCATAGAGTGCATGCAGCCACTACATAAAAGTGTCTCCACTGAAACCAGTGAACCACTGTGATGTAGGTAGGTAGGTAGGTGTAGGTAGGTAGGTAGGTGTAGGTAGGTAGGTAGGTCGGTCGGTAGGTAGGTAGGTAGGTAGATACACAGGTATGTGTAAAATCTGTTAGACAATTACTTGTCAAGGGTTTATCAAGATTAAGCAGTAGGTGTAAGTTCTCATCATGTTTCTCTCCTTCAGTTGAATCTATTGGCACAAAAGAATTAATAAAATGTACTAGTAGTCTCTCATCAATTCGATCAGTGAGTCCATCAGCGCTGAGACTGTGCTTCTACTGACTTGAACTTTTAGTGTTCTGTACGTAGAAGTTTGTGTCTAATAAATTATCGTCAGTCAGTCAGTCAGTCAGTTTGCTGTGATTGTACTGACTTGAACTGTCATGGATAATATTTTTAACTTTAGTGTTTTGTATGTAACAAAAGCTTGTGTATAATATTTTTAACTTTAGTGTTTTGTATGTAACAAAATCTTGTGTGTAATGATTTGTTTTTGTCATTCAGTCAGTCAATCAATCAAGCTAATGGCAAGTATTATGAAGGTCGATGATTGACTTTGCATGGACATCATGCGGATTGACTTGGATCATATTGAGGAACTGTAAGTGCATCTTTCCTACATGTAGTAATACTTCAGTTAGTCAGCGTGCACACCTAGGAATATACATGGACGTCTGCTTAAAAACAACTCAGGCATAGGTCAGCGGAAGTACTCGGGTTCGATTCCCTAGTGATTTTGAGGAGCTGGTGCCCCTAACCCATACATGTATCTCCAACAAGAGTATGTAGGTAGGTAGGTAGGTATGTAAGAATGTAGATACACGGGTATCCGTAGATGCTGACAGACAATTACCTGTCAAAGGTTTGTCAAGATTAAGCAGTAGTTGTAAGACCTCATCATGTTTCTCTCCTCCAGTTGAATCTATTGGCACAAAAGAATTAATATGGCTGTATGATGTTAACGATATGTTTGCATATATGCATGGACGCTAGCAGACTCTTACAACTGATCAGTTCCACTTCTTGTCCATTTTCCCAAGCAGAAACCAACTCTTTTCATTACATTCAAGCTGCTGGTGAAATTGACTGCTGATGCTTCTGAAGCTAAACTAGCAAGTTTGGTAGCAATCTTTGAAGCCTGATGGAATTTTTCAAACTACAACACGGACACGTGCTAAGTTATGTAACAGTTGAGAATCACTTTGACAACGCACCTGAGAGTGTACTTTTCTTGATGGTGTTTCAAAGCTAACGATGGTTGCTGTAGACGGGCTTTGATGAGCAATAGGTGAAAATGCTCTGTGGTTAGATTTGTAGTAATCTAAAGACCATCTTCTGTCACAAAGTTCTTCAGCGAACATGTTCAATCCAAGATCAGATTGAGCTGCCAGTATGTGACGACAAGGCAACCTCATTGACTGCCAAGTCATGCACTGGCATGTTGCAGGGGTGACTACTATTGAACTATCGTTGTATGCAACATGGTAATGTTGGTTGCCATCATTTGCGAGCTGTACCTTTGTCTTCATATCCATCTGTTTGGCAACAAATCTGTAGGCATAAGGTGTAAGATACTTCATATAGTTAGTCAATGCTGCATCAGTGATAGAATGATATGTTACAGGGACTTTGAGAGTAGACAGGCTTGCTTGATAGTCTCGTTCTGATCGAAGCACTCGTAAAATAAGAAAGAACTTGT
Organism: Corticium candelabrum; assembly: GCF_963422355.1. Lineage (NCBI taxonomy): Eukaryota > Metazoa > Porifera > Homoscleromorpha > Homosclerophorida > Plakinidae > Corticium > Corticium candelabrum. The sequence goes on along the minus strand of NC_085091.1, from coordinate 3,163,967 downwards.
CAACAAATGTTTCTAGTGATGAGTACTGGGAAATTACTGATTTTAACTTTGCATTCAGGGACTCCAATCTATTGTTGGTGTTGTTGAGGAAATTCCCTGTGCTATACTCCATCCCCATCGTTCACTGCTTCCTAATAGGGTGCCACTGATTATCAAAATACTTCAACACAATCGGAGGAGCACAATTTTGAAACTGCCTATACAGATCCAGGTACTTTTTTTCACTTGGAGCATAGGCCATTTGCTGTACCATTTCAAGGCATGTGCTTCGCTGGCCAGAGGTAATGCCCATCTTCTTCATTGTTATCTCTCTTCGAAACGATCGCAATGTGTGGTATAAGCATATCAAAATAGCAGCAGAAGGGAAACTAGCAGCAAGAACATCTCTCTCTGTCATGTCTTTATCAGCCATTATCACTCTTACAGACGACCATTCAGGATTGTTTCTTTGAAAATATTTGCTACACATGTAATTGATGCCTTGGATTCTTCTAATAACAAGAATGCAGCAGCCACTTCAGAATGGCCATTGCCATCTTCTATAAGCATTATAGAGAGAGGAAATCTCAATTCCAGCAGCTTGTAAGTCGCATCAATACATAGTAGTTCCGGGTATGCTGAAAACGCCTGCTTCATCTTCTCATCCTGAAAGAAGATGCCTTGCAACACGTTATTGTCACTGACGACAACATTCACACTAGCTCCTACAAGCAAAACACCACAACGTACAAAAAATGCAACTTCAAGGAGAGCTGTTCATAACAGCCATGTGCCGTATTTGTCTGTCAGTTGCTTTACAGCTGTATTTAAATCGTTTTTTGTCTTTCCTGCTCTCATACCAGTACTGATATTGCTCAAGTCTTTTAGCAGCACTACGTTTCCTGTCATTTCTGTCAGCTTGTTCTGAATCATTTTTTATTTGCTTTTAGTTCTATTAGCTTTTCAGCTTCTTCCTTTGCTTCTAATGGTAGCTTTCTCTGACTAGGCAGTTGTTTGAATAGTTCCTGTACAGGTTTATAATATTCAAATAATACTATTTAGTATTAATGCAGCTACCATATTGGTGAATACCGTATTGCCTCTAACATAAACACAGGTCTCCAATACAGTTACGTCTCCAATAAAAGCACACTACGGGACCTCATACAAAGAATGAAAGGTACAGTCTCCAATAAAAGCACGCATCTCGCAAAGTACCTATTACCAGTAGTCAAACGTAATGTATTGGATGGTAATAAATGATAGCTAAATTGTATTGCTAATGTAACCATGTTGAGTTAAACAACATTGAAATTACATAAGGCACAGTCGGGTCTCTAATAAAGTCACATCTATCAGGCCCTTTGAAAAATTAAGGACGTTTATGTTAGAGATAATACGGTATGTGTTGGTACAGTACATGTACATGTACAAGATGAATTAATTATTCGTACTCTTGATATTCCACGATTATGGCTCTCTTTAAATCTTTGCACAACTAGTGATTGACCATCTTCAGAAGCTCTTAGGGACAATTCAAATGGGCAGTCTCTCCTAAAAGTCCTGTTGATGGAAAGCACAAAGAAAAAATACAAAACACAATGAAAATGTAATTGGAAAATTAAATGAAAGACTGTGTTCAGTGAAAATACTAAAGTTATAAAATTTGAGAAATTTGCATTAGCAAAAATTCTGGTATCAATTAATTAAGCTTATGTGCAGTTTGGTGTGTTTGCTTATCCTTTGAAGTTAATTTTTAGTACTGTATGTACAAGGAATATTTAATTATGGTTTGTTATGGAATTGATCGTAAAGCCTACATCTTAGGAAAATCCTGTTGCTCTTTTATGGTTTGCATACTGCACTCAAGTCAGGCAACACTCACATATAACGTTTCTTTGCTCTTCGGTACAGAAGTAAGAGCATGACAAATTTTAGGTGTGTTTTTAAATGTAGAAATTGTGGTTGTATAAAATTACAAAAATAATATGTAATATGATATAGAAATATGTTTCAGGTTACCGGTTAAATTTTACAAAACAAATCAACCAAAGGTCTGAAATTGTACCCCAACAATTGTTGATATTAATTTTACTGTTGACTAGTTGATATTAAACGTGGTAATTTTCAAATTTGCTTAAGAATTGTAGAAAATAGACTATCCAAATGCATCTACACTGCCACCCTGATACAAACTAATAGATGAGAGAGAATCTTAGCATTTTTACCCAGCCCATGCCTTGCTGTATTTTGAACATGCTTCATTGAAAGACATTTTTGTCTTCAGAAAGTGTGAAGAAAGAATGAAGACGGTAAAGCAGCAATGATGTATACTGGGTATATTTATGTATTTTCAATAGTGTAGTACGTACAGTACTGTGCAGATGTAACACTACATCAAAGGTTTCACTGATCAACTATATATATATATATATATATATATATATATATATATATATACAAAAAAAAAATATATATATATATATATATAACAGTATTTGCCAAGCGTAGTTAATTACTGTTTCTTTTACATTTGTTCCTTTTATCTGAGACTACTGTATGTACAGTATTTTAGCCTGGGGCCACAATTTGAGCCATCACCATGAAAAAGTGCAGGTCCTTGGATTCCTAAACAATTGCTAACGCACAAGCTGCACTTACGATGTAGATCGCTTTCCTTCACCACGGGCAGCGAATTTTTTGCCTCCGTGAATGCAGCTATACGTCACCTCGTAGTATGTGATTGCTTCAGAAAGGGGACGATTGATTCGCTTCCGGGCAGCCTCAACACTTCTCGAGTCTCTTCGCCATAATTTTGTGTATGTTGATGACTCATACGCCGACAATCGCTCTTGTAGGTCGGCGAATGACTTGAATCTTTTCCCAACAGAAAAGAATGCGGAATCAGTCGGACTTCCCGCCATTCATCTCTACTAATGAGCATGACATCATCGGTCACGTGCAAATTACCGGCACTCCAAGTCCTCCGCTTGCGGGACCGGTACCGGCTCTCTAGCCACTTCGTTCATTAAAAGCAATGAAAAATTTAAAGGAGACTGGCCGGAGCAACATTATATATGGCTTGATACGTTGTTGCTCTCTTCCTGACACTTCTGGCCATCCCACCAGACTGCCAACAAGATACATTGCATCAGATAAATTTTTTCAATGCCAGTCATTACAGCAATGTGATTTTATGTGTTCTTGTCTTACCCAGTACTTGATCTACATATGCTTTGTTCTTTTATTTTAGGTTTCAAAATGCCCCCATGATTATGAGGACTGGTTGGGCACCATGTATGCTGAATTTGGTATGAAATGGCACTGTTTGCACAATGGCCCTGCTTGGCAGCATGATGAACACTCTGGATTGAAAAGCACCATGATCCCGGGAAATGTAAGCTGAAATCCATAGCAATTAATTATTCAATGTAGGCAGTGTCTTAGTTTGACAATGCTTTTGTTCCTTCAAATTGTGCATGACAATGATTGGTAGCCTTGCATCTCTTAGTAGTATGATTTTGTAAGCTAAGATAAACAATGCTTCTTTGTCATTGTCTACACTGAGAACTCGTGTAGTCAATACTGGAGTTTTCAAAACTACAGAAATTCAGGTGAGCTAGCTTTATAAGCTGGGTTTCTTCTTGTACAAGTGGAGATTAATTGTCTTGTTCAAACAACAGGACACAACTTTGGACAAAGCTTCTGAATGCAATCCAGGTGCTCGATGGTGGATCAAAGCTGATGGATGCGATGTCATTCCTGGTCTCCATGAATCTGTCCGCCTTGAATGGTCTGGAGATGTTGACTTGAAGGATGGGACACTGCAAAGAAACATACAAGAAGTACAGAGACCGTCTCAAAGACATTTCTAGTATTGGAAAGAGCAGCACTTCACAGACCAGGCTTGTACTTTCTACACTTCAGTGTGAATTGACTGAAGATCTGCAATGTTTGCAAAGTGGTAAGTAAAGACAAGTTAATTAATTAATTAGTTAATTACATAGTACTAATGATAATTTCCTATCAACGCTGTTTGCAGCTCTAGAATCCAAAACATCTGAACTGGACAAGCTGAAGGTCAGCCAGCCAACAAAAGTGGTGGCTGAGTTAGAGTGGGATGTGAGGGAGTACCAGTTCTTGTTGAAGGAATGCCAGTGGGCAGTTGAAACAGTGGCTGAGGTAGACCTCACCAGTACATCTCTTCAAAGACAAGACAGTCAAATAACACAATCTAAGCTGGCAGAAATTAGATGTAGAAGAGTCTCTTGTTCGAGGGATAGTGAGGAAGCAAAGACAGGCAGCCTCACATGCAATGGTTTTCATGGTCAGCCCTGAAACTAGAAGGAGAAAACCGTATGCTTTGCTTGTTCAGTTGCTACCATATAGAGGACTAAAGGACAGCATGATGAGACATCTTACCAACAAACTGAAAATGGAAATGAAAAGTCGTACATGGAAGTTGTTGGTATGAGTAAATAGATCAGTAATTTGTAGGCTGATTTCTTCTGTAACTTTGATTTTTAAATTTGTAATTAGGATTGGTAACTGATGGTGAATTCAAAAGCCTAAGAAGTTTAGGATCAACTGGACCAACTAACATCCTTCAAATTAGATCAGACTCTCGTGCTCAAGTATCTCGTCTCAGCTACAACAAGATGCTTCAAATGCTAACATTGAAAGGTTTACTCCTTTTTCATAACTAATGGACTGATAATGATAACAAAACATAATTTCTGCAGAGCTATCTAATCCTCCTGAAGCTGTAGTCATCACAAGAGAAATCCTGATGCAGTCACAGTCGTGGCAGAAATCTGGTCTAACATATTGGGACAGCATTGCAAAACTGAGGATAAAAACAGTTCCACGTGGATTCACTCTTCATGCTTGGAATGGAAGTTAGGACTTTTTCTTGCAAGTAAACACAGTATGTACATCCCTTCGTGTCCTTTTCTATACTTAGGTCTTAACACAGCACTAGAAACAAGAAAGGACTGTCTGCGATCCATCATTGCCCAGTTGTTTTATCGTCACAAAATACTGGACCCGGAGAAACAAGGGCAGAACTTCCTCATATTTGCTTACCAGCCTGAGATTGATAAAGTCACAGGGCAGCCATTTCACGAAAGAGAAGACCACAATCACGTGTTAAAGGTAATAACACCAGAATTAATCAATTTTTGTGTACTAAGTTTACGTGTGAAACAGAGGATAGCTAGTCACACAAGAAGTAGTGGTCCAAAAGGTTGTCACCTGGAGAGATAGCAAGAAGCAATGGAATCGCCAGAGACATGTCTAACGTACGTGGCGCTTTCAGGGCAAAGGAAGCAAACATAGAAGATGCCGAAAGGATCTTTTCTAATTCTGTTGCCCAGTATCTAAGACAAAGAGGTTACACAAACGAGGCTGTTTATGTGCAAACAGTGTGCAATTGGCATGTTGCTTCTGATGGACGAGGAATATCACAGCTTAAGCGATCCAAATACAATTATGAGATGCTTCAATATGTCTTGGATGAATTAATGCCTTGGCATAGACAGATAGTATCCATCTGTACGCCATCTTAGCTAGCCGTAGATAGACCGAATTTCGCGATGTCAGCCAATGGCAAATTTACGAGCGTAGAAGAGAGATCAATCATAGACGCTTGTTACCTGTAAAGGGCTTCTCGTAAATCTGACGCCGAAATAAGTTATAGACTGTGTTTTTGAAGCTGCGCGAACGTCGCCGACGCTTCGAAACGGTCATCTTCCTCCGTCTCGCGTCGCGTTGTTCTTTCACGTACGGGAATGCCGAAGACATCATGACGTAGCGGTAATGACGCTCTTTCATGTGTCCCGGTTGTGATTACTGCACAGTTATCTATTTAAACTATTTTGTATTGTTTAGACTATGCGCAGACCCTACACAGATTGTATCCTGGGCAACCAAACACCACGCCTACTGTGTTGGTCACATGAACCAATCAGCGATGAGAATGTAATAAGACGCCTTCCCTGATTGGTGTGTTTAGAAGACTACCGTTGCAACGTTTCCCGTTTGAGCTGTTCGTTTCTTTTGAGCTAACGATGTACCATCTGCAGAAACAGCGTAGATTTCGTCGCTTTTCTAAACGGGTCCCCTTTTGAGCTTTGCCTTGTAGATTTAGTGGTTTTGCGAAGGTGCTATTCAACAGAAACGTCTGCAGAAGGAGCGGGAAGGACCAAATCGCACTGAAAGTTGGCAAGAACAGCAAAAGCTTCGTCGTTTCGCTGTTCTTGGAGTGTTTCAGTCTGTGAGAAGAGGTGCGTCATGAATGCGTCATCTAATCTCATCATTTCCCAGACAACTCCTCTTCCTGCAGATTGCAGAGTTGATGTACGCACTGCTGCCGGCTCTAGCCCTTCTCAGCAACAGAATTCAAAGGAATATAGAGCACAAAACACAAAACCGGCTTTTCTAAATGACACAGAAGACGTCAGAGAGGACATAACCGGAAAAAAACCCAGTTACTGTAGCTTAGATATTGTCTTAGAGAGCATAACTAAAGAAAAATGCAGTTACTGTAGCTCTAGAGACTGTTTTCGACTGCCGCAAGTTGCGTACACAGGATACTGCCTTGCCGTGTTTCCATGGTAGCAGCGAGAAGCCTCACGTTCGATCTAATAACTCGTTGATGTCTAGTCGTACGAAGCCCAAATTTTGTGTGGTAGTTGCACAAACCAAACTGAAAAACTGGACCCAAGATTATTTTTGTCCGACGTCGAGATCAGTATTCTTTAGGGCTTTCTTACCGCAATGTGCTCGGAAATGGTGTTAGGGCGTTCAAATTGGAACAAGCTTGTGTCCAGCTTACTAATTTGTCTTCATTTGCACACCGACGAAGTTTCAAGTTGCTAGACCTCCTCGTTACCTAGTTATTAGTTTCAAACGAGGGTAATTTATATGCCGCTATATCAGCCGTTTGTGGTTGGCAGACAGCCGAGGTGTGGAAGTGCGGTAGTCCAGTCATAGTCCCGCAGTCACCGTAATTACAGCCGGTGACAGCGACCTATAGCGGAGTATGATAAATTCAAACTGGAAAGAGGAGAACTACTCAAATGTGCTGACACCACCTTCATGAATTCAGTTATCTAGAAGTAAATCAGTAGTTAACTGGTTAGTTAATACCATTTTCAGAGGTGGTTTACAAAAACTTGTGTTGCAGGCCAGTGAAAGGCATCAGAGGATTCAACCGAGAAACTCTAATTGCCGTCCTAACCAACATGGAGAGTCAGGAGTATCGCCGACGGCAATCATCTGAACTACATGAGATTCCGGAGCATCCCAGGGCCTCTTCAAGTGATGATGTGGAATGTCTCTTTTCGATCCTCCACAATCAACTTGGACTAAATTACAGTCTCAAAGCGATACAAAACCGATGGAGGGTCATTTGCAACGAGTTTATAAAGAGAATAGACCCCGATCTGCTATTGTACTACCACACAAGTGACATGAACCGTTTCAGAATACATGACATTCTCTGTTTTGACAGTCCCACTAGTGATAGCAGGGAAAGACTTGATTTTCTACGGCTACCTCAAAGAGAAGATGTAGGACAGATCCTTGTCGGCAGGGCATCAATGCCGGTGAGAGGAACTAAAACGATAAGGCAGCAATTTCACAGCAATCCACCTGTATTACCTCAACCACCACAACTGCCACAACCAGGAAGAGACTCTACTACTAGTACTTATTGACATTTGGGAGACTTGTTTGAGATAATGGTTAACATACACATCCTAGGTAGACGACCACACTGACACGGACAAACGGGTTAGGAGACAGACTAACAGACAGACTGACAAGGAGACAGGAAAACACCATACTTTACTGCGTTCAGCACCTAGGTGTGTATACCATATATTCAATATTATATTGCTAAGGTACACTGCACACTAACTACTATCAGAAGCTGGATTTTGCGTGAACAGCATGTGCCCAGCACCCTCGTATAACTACATCTATTGCTGCATATTAGCCCATCCCAGACCTTGCCCAGCTTCTCCACTTCACCCATTTAAAAGAAACACTACGCACTTGGTTACTGTCCATTGCTCTTCTAACATATCCTGTCAGCTCTCTTGCAACATATCCAAATGTAGTCCAACCTCCGCCTTGTTGCAGTTGACATTGAAAAGCTACTGCTTGTTGATCTACAGGATTGCTGTTCTCTTTAAGTAGACGAATAGGCACAAACGTGTCCTGCTCCATTTTCTCTTTAGCCGCTATTAGGCATTCCTGGTAAGTCCTTTCTTGTTGTGCATCCCAAGCATTTGAATGTGGCTTTGTCCTCTGTAGACGACAAAAATACCTAGCACGCTCCAAAACAAATATTCACAAACGCATTTCAACCCACCATAGACTTCTTCTGATCTGCTGTCAGATTCTTCTGCTGCCTCGATGGCTCCAACGTCGGGCAAGTCTTCACCACTGTCTTCCTTCTCACTCTCAAGGTGGTAGCTTACTTCTTGTTGCGATGACGCTCCTTCGAGGCATGAGCGCGTTACGTCTACATGGGCATGTTGATCACACACTGCCCACTTCCATCTAACTGGACAATCTACTGCAGGAAACAGTGGGCGCGGATTCTGAAAGATGTCTGTCTCCACACTTGACAGCTGCAAAGAATTAATTAGCACAAGAGCATGCCATCAATTCTACAGGTTTTCTCAGATTATAGCTACTAGTAGATCAGACTTGCCTGAATGTCAAATGAGACAATTGGAGTTACACGTTGGGGTAGTGTAACGCCATGAAGCAGCGCTGGGCGGCAGACTCCATCAAAAGCAACACCTTGCTTGCCACTTTCATTCAATGAAGCCATACGAATTCGCGGTAGTCTTGCATTCAGTACGGAAAAACAAGGGAGATTGTAATAGAACGATTCGCAGCCTCTCAAGATGACGACTACCGCCATTGCCGGATGTTGCTTCCACGACAGTGCAGCATGCAATTAGGCAAACCACATAATAGGGTACGGGATTTCACCGTTGCTCATTGGTTGAAAACTAAGCAGCCCTCAAAGTGCGCACGTTAGTAATCGTCCTCCTCTGCTAATCATGTATAGTACATTAGAAAGTATGCTCACGATGGCGAGAATAGCCGTTCGATAATTGCTCCAACCCTAGTTGTTCTCACGTGAGTCAACGTTCGGCCACACACACATACACACTGACACTTACATATATATTTGCCCTGCCGCTTTGTTTCCGCTGCGAATACTATAAACAGTGTATATATCGCAACGTATAAAGTAAAGATACCAGTCTCTCTGCCAGACTGTATCTAAACATATTGTTCACCATTTTGATATCAAGTTTCAGCAACTCTGGAGCTGCACAGTCAGGCAACGTTCATTATGTGTACGCCTACGGACGATGCAGCCTTACTGAATCGAATGTCCTCTCTGAACGATAGCTCTCGTGACAAACTGGCCGGAATGGGTCTGGGAATGGGACTCAGTTGCATCGATTTTCGTCACCACTTGCTGGACCGACAGATTGACCCCAAGCCGTCTCAACTCCTTCAACTGACGATGGAATCAAGCTACAAGGCTTTCAGAACGGATATTCTAGATTGGTACAAACTAGGCCGTGAAATGCGCGGAAGCCTGGATACGCCATCAGGCTTGCCTGTCCAGATCAACGTCGGTGGCAATTACAATCGCAAGAAGGAGTCGCGTACTTTGCAACGAAACGAAGGCCAAAAAGTCCACACGAGAACCGTCCGTTTTGATATTGGAAGAAACGCTAGAGAAGACGACGATCAGAGGTATTCAAAACAGTGCCGTATCTAAGGAGGGGAGTTCCTGGGGAGTGGCGTTCCTGGAGAGTGGAGTTCCTGGGGAGTGGTCTTGGTTGTTCAGTTCACCCAAAATGCATAGGCGTGGTTGCTTATTCACTTTTGTTTTAACGTCAATTGATGGTCTAATATGTGTACATAATTTATACAAACCAAGATGATACGTATACACATGTACAGTTCTGTAGGCTAGAATGAGCATTTCTATACTAGTTGATGAGAATTATGTCCAAAATATATACAGTAATTTCAAATAAATTAACGTTAATTTAAAACAACATAATATCAATTTCAAGCGAATTAGTATTGATTTTGAGCGACCCCTAAAATTCTTTCTCTGGCTACGCCGGTGTGGAAATCTCTTCTTGTAACCGCTAAGTATATGTCCACAGTAACATATCTATGGCATGTCGATGAATTCGCTTCGTTTCTTAGGGATGGCGACGGTTCTTCCTCTCGTCTTGATAAGCTCATCAAGATCAGGAAAGAAAAGACAAAGTCAGACGTAGAGAAACACGCCGGGAGAGTTAACATTTGCAAGGATATAATACGCGAAGAGAACCGGGGAGCTACTCACTTCATCTCTTCGGTGGATTTGGGAGCAAAGATTTGCATCACTTCAAAGGTCGTGATTACTGAAACAAAGTCCACGTTTTCGGTGAAAGCAGGGGTACGAGCATTGAGCCATTTGGCATTTAAAGAAGAGAATATATCTGCTGCTGCCAAATACCAAAGTCGTATATCTGCTACCATCGATCCGAGGGTCAAAATGGAGGGAGCGAGGACGGTGGTAAGTGAAGAATGCGAGCGGCTTATTGGGTATGAGGTGAGTCCCGTGTGGCTACTTGTAAGCGAATCAGATTGGCGCAGTGCAATGAAAGAAGCGTTACCGCTGTACGTGAAAGAACAACTGGCTTCTTTACCCTCCGTGATTGCATCAGGTAATTATCTTTGCTTTTTAGAATGGCAACGTCTACAGAATACAATACTGCTCAATGTATTTGCAAAGGATAGTTGGCAATGTCGTTGCTATTTTCTATTTTTCTTTCTTAATTAATTTCGTTAGTAATGTGGCTGTCTAGTATTCGATTCCAATATACTATTGTATACACACTAGTTGGTCAATGTTTTGTAGGAGGACCATTTTTGATCGGAGCTGGGAACTACTGTTTGAGACGTAGTACAACGTCACAGCCACAAAAGTACGCAGAAGAACCAGGTGAGCAACATGATGACGGTGGGATTCAGCCGCTTGATATCAACCCCAACAAAGACAGAGAGCAACCAAACCAACTAAACGCAGTTACCGCCACTATTCAGTCGAAACGAAATGAAGGTAACTGTGACATTGAGAGTGTGCGACTGGATGTAACCGAGAAAGGCACCGTCAAAGAAGATAATGAAAAGATTAGATTTTTTGTTGATATTCCACGTTACCAGGGTGGCTCGACATCTGTTGCAGACGATGACGATCCAATACAAGATCCAAACAGTGGATTTTACATCTACTGCAAAGTAGACGGCACTAAACTATTCTTGTGCGCAGACTCGAAAGACGAAAGCAAGGTTTGTCTCGCTACTAGTGTTCCGTATCCCAACGCTTACGCTCAATTCTACTTGGAGTTTCCGAGTACGCACCGTCTGGCACCCGCTTCTCGTTGGGCAAAGGATTCGTTGCACGTGTTGAGGAAGACTGCTTACATGAGACGCCGTCAGTATCTTGTCATTGATACACAGACTAGACAGCTGTCGTTTACACCTCGAAAGGCACTGCTTCAAAATGAAAGAGCAATATGTCAGTTTACTTTGGAAAATATGCCGATAAACAGAGACAATGTAAAGGAATCGGGAATTGACGTTTGTTGTAAACACAGCAAGGTAGTTGGACATTGAATTTGTTGAATATTGATATCACCTGATATGTTTATTTGTAGAATGTTGGCCAATTGACTATTTCTTAATGTTGTTATAGCGTACTTTCAAATTTCTGAAGTCGTCAAGTTTGTGTAACTACTTTTATGCACTAAAACTCTTTAAAAAACGATGAAGCTGGCTACAAGTTAGATATCTAGAAGAGACCAGTTGTGTTAATCTATACATTAAAGCAAGTAATACATCGCTTTAACGATTATTTATCGATTGTTGGGTTACAGATACCGGCATTAAGCCCGGTTCACAGTACGACACTGGCACAGCGTCCTGCGACCGTTCTGGACGCTGACAAGGACGCTCACACGAGCGTCAGCAAAGACGCTGGCACTGTACCATTCACAGTATTGCGTCTGACGAGCATCCATCGCACAAAGAACACACTGCGACAGTGGTCTGGCGCTGCAAAGTAACCACGTGTGTACAATGTACTCGCGACAAACATGGACGACGACGTTTTGCTTTTGTTGCGCTGCTGCGCCGTAGTCGGGATCAATCGTTTTCTTTCATCCTTATGTCCTTGTATTCCTTTGACTAAACTTGCCAAACGCAGGGAAAACCACGCACACACTCAATGAAAACTTCCAACGATGAATCAATGATCGATGCCATGTGAACGAATAGAATATCCCGGATACTTCCAGTGACTGACTTTAGATTGGTTGAAACGGAGCACGTGATGTCATCGGAAGCTGAGTCACTTCCGGCTAGGACGCTCGATTAGAACTTGTCTCTATTGTAGGGTCGTGGACGCTCGCCTAGCGTTGTGCGAGCGTCGTACTGTGAACCAGGCTATACACTGTAGGATACCAGTATGTCTGGCATACGATACCGGTATGTCTGCAGTACGATACCGGTATTTCTCCTGTACGATACTGGTATGTCTGCGGTACGACATCGGTATGTCTGCGGTACGATATCGATATGTCTGCTGTATGATACCGGAATGTCTGCGGTACTATACCGGTATGTCTACTGTACGATACCGGTATGTCTGCGGTACGATACCAGTATGTCTGCGGTACGATACCGGTATATCTGCGGTACGATACCGGTATGTCTGCGGTACGATACCGGTATGTCTGTGCAGGTCTGAACATCGAGGCTAAGCAGTAGAAATACTATGTAGATAAAGCAATGTTACATAGCTGTAGTATAGCAAGCAGTGGATGGTGCATTCGGTAAGTTTGCAACTAGTTACACTACAGTTCCAAATCCGTAAATTCTTTCATCCTAAAGTAAACTTATCGGTCAAAATTCAACCTGAATTAAGGCGTATCTACTGGCACAATACAAATTTCAATTTATCACTAGATTAACACACACACACACACACACACACACACACACACACACACACACACACACACACACACACACACACACACACACACACACACGCGCGCGCGCGTCATCTCACCATTCCACATGCTGTTCAGTAGCGTCGTTTAAGTAATAGAATTGGCTTCAGTAAGTCATCCTCCTCAATACTGACAGGTGTAACCATTTAGACAAAGACAGAGATATGTAAGTCCCACAGCAGGCTCCCTCGGATTTGACAACAATCAACGCCACTGATATACATATATTGTTCATGACACACTAAACATATGCAATACAGTAACTCTAAAAGCCCAAAGGCAGCATGTAGTTAGAACACAAAATTAATCTCATAGCCAAACACAATGCATAAACTAAAATATGTCTAAAAATAGTTGCAATTGTTTCTTTCCCGCTGAGTCCGTTTGGCAGTTCAATTACTTAAACATAGGTATAGTCGCACATACACTGACAAAATCGTGAACAGCAGTAACATTATTAATTATGTGCACACGTAGCTTACAGTCGTGAGAGAGTCTGTTCCAGTTTTCCATGTAGCAGCCGTCCTTCTTGTATTGGACAATAAGTTTTCTCCACATTGAATGCAAGTCGAGCAGATTGCCGTTGCCTGGGAATGCAGGCAGGTAGTAATAATACATCAGAAATCACCGATAAACAGTCAGAAAATTTACACAATAGGTGAGAGTTTTACAACACACACACACACACACACACACACACACACACACACACACACACACACACACACACACACACACACACACACCACACTCATGCATGCACGCTCACACACACACGCACGCACACACACACACACACACACACACACACACACACACACGCACACACACGCACACACACACACACACACACACACACACACACACACACACACACACATGACTCTGGTCTCTGTCAGAGCCATATATATATATATATATATATATGGCTCTGGTCTCTGTTGTAGCCTCGCAATCCAGGCTCTTCCGCACAGTCGCTGAGCTAAACGCACGTGAATCAAACGAGGAGGAGGAGCTTTTGCCTAAGCGCGAGAGTTCCTCCTCGTCGTGTGATTCATGTGCGTTTAGCTCAGCGACTGTGCGGAAGAGCCTGGCTTGCAAGGCTACACCTGTGGCACAATAGCGCAGGTTGGCCACCTCTGCTGCATACAAAACCTACGTAACAATACTCCTTCTACTGAAATTGTCTAGCAGTACAGATATTATTTCTGTATGCCACAAGCGTCATGCAGTAAATTCATTAGTCCGTCTATAACTTATAATGTATGTAGGCACTACACGTCGAGGTCAATTTGTGGCTGCATGTTATAAAAATTATTTTTTGACCTGTACCTTTTCCGCGACAAACGATCCCATCCCTCAACTCTATACTAGCAATATCGTAACGTCTTCTCAAATCCATACAGAGACGTGACATAATCTGAGAAAGCTAGTCGCACTGCTAACTAATCAGTTCTGCGGTTCCAAACGGCGTGGCGCAAGAGTGGAAGGCAAAAACGACAACGCGGACACTGCAAAACGCTAGTCATCCAGCCCTAACGTAGCTAGCAACTCGGGAACTGTACAACACTAGTCATCCATCCTCATTTTCCTGGCAACGCTCATTATGTCCAGGTATGGATGATGCAGCCTTACTGAATCGAATGTTGAAAGTGTACTCTCTGAACGACAGCACTTGTGACAAACTGGCTGAAATGGGTCTGGAAATGGGACTCAGTTGCATCTATTATCGTCACCACTTGTTGGACTGACAGATTGACTCCGAGTCGTTTTCACTCATCAACTGACGATGGAATGCGGTTAGAGGTCTTTCAAAACGGACGTTCATGATTGGTACAAACTAGGCCGTGAGATGCGCGGAAGTCTGAAGACGGCATCGGCCTTGTCAGTCCACATCGACGTCGGTGTCGAATACAAACGCAAGAAGGAGTCGCGTATTGCAACGGAGCGAAGACGAAAAAGTCCACACGAGAACCGTTCGTTTTAAAAAAAACGCTAAAGAACACGAAGACCAGATGTATTTAAAATCTCTTCTTGTGACCGCTAGGTTTACCTACGTGTAAGCTAGTCTTTCCTAGGAATGACGACTATGTTGTTGACCCTCCTCCTCTCGTCTTGACATGCTTATCAAGATCAGGAAAGAAAAGACAACGTCAGACGAAGACATACATGAAGAGAGAGTTACGATTTGCAAGGATATATAATACGCGAAGAAAACGGGGGAGCGAAAAGAACGGGGGAGCTACTCACTTCATCTCTTCAGTGGATTGTGAGCAAACATTTATCGCATTTGAAAGGTCGTGATTGCTGAAACAAAGTCCAAGTTTTCGGTGAAAGCAGGGTTACAAGCATCGAGCTTTGCTGCTATTGGCATTGCATTTAAAGAAGAGAATCTATCTCTTGCTGCGAACTACGACAGTCGCGTATCTGCTACCATCGATCCGAGGGTCAAACTGGAGGGAGCGAGGATGGTAGTAAGTGCAGAATGTGAGCGACTTATTGGGTACGATGTGAGCCCCGCGTGGCTACTCATAAGTGATTCAGATTGGAGAAATGCAATGAAGGAGGACTTGCTGTTGCGCGTGAAAGAAGAGCTGGCTGCTTCACCCGCAGTGACTGCGGCAAGTAATTAATTATTACGTTTGCTTAGAATGGCAAAATGACATACAGTACTGCTCAATAAATTTGTGGTTGACTTGTCAATATTCTTCTCTCTAAATTAGGGGGTGCGTTCGATTGGGCTCTTCCAGTCTCTCCCATGTGCACGCTCTTCTTCCAACTTCGACGGCTCTGCCGCTTTGGTCGGAACAGCCACCTCTACCAACTCTGGTGCTGGTTGGAAGAGCACGCCCTCATTCAAACTCTTCCAGCTCTGCGCTAAAGGAGGTTGGAAGAGTGGTGTGCTCTTCCAGACTCTTCCGGAAGAGACTAAGAGAGCCCAATCGAACGCGCCCTAGTTTATTTTCTAACTAATCTCGCTACTAATCTGGCTGTCTACTAGTCCCATCAGTCTATTTACACAAAGCGTGTGTTCGTTTACACATAACCATAAATTGTAAAATCTACTGGGTTTTGTGCACACACCCGTTTGTACATTGTTAGCCAATGTTTTGTAGGAGGACCATTTTTAATCGAAGCTGGGAACTACTGCTTGAGACGTAGTACAACGTCACGGCCACGAAACAACGTGGAAGAACCAGGTGAAAGACATGATAACGGTATGAAACCGCAACTGGATATCAACACCAATGGAAACAGAGAGCAACCAGACCAACTAAACGCAGTCACCGGAATTATTCAGTTAAAATGTAATACGGACTGTAATGGCGACATCGGGAGTGTACGACTGGAGGCAGCCGAGAAAGGCACCATTAAACAGGACAAAACAGTTCAGGATTTTGTCGAGATTCCACGTTGTGAGTACGGCTCGACATCTTTTGACGACGATGACGATACACAAAGGATCCAAACAGTGGATTTTAATCTACTGCAAAGTAGACGACAATAGACTATTCTTGTGGGCAGACTCGAAAGACGAAAGCAAGGTTTGTCTCGTTACCAGCGTTCCCTATCCCAACGCTTACACTCGATTATACGTGGAGTTTCCGAGTACCCGTCGTTTGGCAGCTCTTTCTTGTTGGACGAAGTATCCTTTGCACGTGTTGAGGAAGACTGCGTACATGAAACGCCGTCAGTATCTTGTCATTGATACACAGACTAGACAGCTGTCGTTTACTTGGAGGGAACCTGCTTCAAAATCAAAAAGCAAGATGTCAGTTTACGTTAAAAAATATGCCGATCAAACAATGACATTGTAAAGAGAACTGAGATATAACTTTTTTTGGAAACATAGAAGAATAGTTGGACATTGAATTTTTACTTGCAAAGGTGTGCTATTCCTCTAATGTTCTTGTGTTAGTATACTTTTAATTACGATTTTGTGTGTGTGTCTTGCAATAGAACTGTAACGAAGAACGTACGCACAACTGAATGTGTTCTAGATGTCAACGTTTTATTACTAAAGTCGTCAAGTTTGTGTTAACCACTTTCTTGCGCTTAAAATCATTATAGAAACGTTGGTCTTACAAGCTAGACATCTAGAAAGCACCATTTGTGTTAGACTATACATCAAAGCAAGTAATACATCGCTTGAACGATTATTTATCGATTGTTGCTGTACCGATACAGGCAATACACGGTACCATACTGGCATGTCTGCGTCGGTCTGGATATAGAGGCTAATCGTTACTTATCAAATGGTAAATAGCTGTAGCAGAGCAAGCAGTTGGTGTATTCGGTGGGTTTGCAACCTTTTAGCACACTTTTCATAAATCCATAAAATTCTTTCATTGTAAGATAAACGTTATACGGTCAATTTGATTTGTCTCAGTTCACTGAAATGTATGAAGATATATATATATATATATATATATATATATATATATATATATATATATATATCAAACGACATGTACATGCATGTATACATATACTCTTACTCTAAAAAGCTTCTCTGATATTGGACTAGCTACCGTACGCTACAAACGAGATGAACAAACCTGCCAGCCAGAAATTTGGATCTGGTCCAGGTGGAGCCAATCTTCGCTAAAAAGGAGCGATTAGTATAGTAGGTTTGGACGACATACAACATGAGATTACTGGTGCAGACTAGCTCGGCCTCTCAAAGACATCAACTCTCTGATATCTTAGCTTGACCTGCCACCTCGCCTAATCTCAAAGCATTGTTCAATTTTGGTGTGTGAAACGGCTAATTCCAAACTCAACGTGTACAGACAAATATCCGTAGTCCACATGACGTTAGCCTCGCACCGGACTTCTTCCCGCTGTTTTGTTTGGTTTCCGTATATTCGACACCGACGGTTCTCAGTATGCGTCCCGTATTTCATGTGTGGTGGGGGTGTGTGAGTAATTTCAAGTGTATTGGTGACAAATTTTACTTTTATCTACCGTTTCTATAGCATCTCAGATAGCGCGATACCGTATGCCTATGCGCGCACGTAAATCACGTGCACAGTGCAGACGAGCCAGATTTTACGTAACACACAATTTCTATGGTACTGATAATCAAGTTTTCGTTGCCGCTAAAACAAAAATAAATTCTCGACTTACTATAATCTAGACAATAAAATCACAAACACAGGTCTAGTTTAAAGGCTCCAGTGTGCGATTGTAACACAATATCTATTAAATTGACTCTCACACCTTACCAGCCAGCTTGTTTTTAGACATGTGCATCTAAGTAGGACAATCCATCTGTGTCAATTCTAACGTAATGCAAGTTACGCTCCATATTTTAGCGATTAATTCTATTTTAGGCAGCATGACCATGTTGTAAATGAAAGCCGGAAAGAAAGTTGGGTTTTTTGCTCTAGTGGTACGTCCTCTGGACTGGAACTTCCTATTTTCCTTCCATCCACACTTACCTGACGATGGATCAGCACGTAGCTAGACGTCTATATTGTCACTTCGCTAGCATGTTGTCAGCTTTAGCGTAATGCAAGTTACGCTCCATATTTTGGCGATTGATCTAAACAAGTTGACTTGTAAGTTGTGAGAGTCAATTTAGACTAGACGGGTGACTGGGTTTGCTTCAGTTCCCGTAGAGACTATGTTTCTATATTTGCAGAAAGGTCGCCAGTCCGACTCGCCATCGCTTTCAATTGTCTACCTCCACTGCTAGTTTCAGATGTTCATGTAAATGTATCAAGTCAAAAGCCGTCGTTGAATGATCTATAGACTCGCGACCTAATCGACATGAGAAACTGAGATTCCGTACGGCAACAAACAAAAGTGTGTGTATCGCATGTAGTCATTCTCTTCAGCTTGTTAGAAGCTTCGAGTCTACTCAGAAGGCAAGAATAACAGAGATAATGGGTTCGATTATTGACATCATGACATGCATGCCCTTCATTGTCGCTCGCTAGCTATAGTGACACTAAAACGCGCTTGTTCAAGGTGAGGACTGGACTGGCGGATTTGAAAGGTGAAGCTCTGCAGATACGCTTTCGATTCGCATGCCACGCGTGTTGGAGAAATCTTTTTAGTCGCCGAACAGGCGTGGACGTTCGATATAGTAGTGGTGTCCTTTTCACATCATTGACGTCTGCACTGGCTGCAGACAAATAGCTGTAGCATTACGCAAGATAGACTGCAAATAGTCGTTTCTAGTGCGTTGTGTTGGTAAAAAACAGTTGCCTATCTAATCATGCATATTACATTGGAAAGTACGCCTAGTACGCTAGCGATAACAGGCGTTCGATAATCGTAGGCGTTCGATAATTGGCCTACCCTAGTTGTTCTCACGTGACTCTGAGTGCACGTTCGCCCACGCACTCACTGACCAAGTACGAACGGTGGTGCAAATTATTCTAGTGCATGGTTCCTTAGTGTTCACAATAAAGATCCAAAAAGTTTTCTGCACAGCCCTCTATTGATACACCATGCTGACGATCGATTGAACGAATCTGCTGTCTAGTGCGCTGGCTAGCGACGAGATGCAAGCACTGGTGTCTAACCATAGCTAGTTGATCTTATTGACTTGCAGCTAGTCGATCTAAAAGAGGTGGGAAACGAATTAATTACATAACTCAGTGTCGGTTGATCACTCGGGCTCTGGCTCTCCCTTCGATGATTCAACGAGTCTGTTGACTTGTATCGCAAAGTGAAGTCAGTAAATACTGGGCATGCGTGTATTTGATTGTGCCTATTTGCAAGATTTAAGTATAATCCAGCCTAGACCGGTTGCCCCTGCCGCATCGTTTCCGCCTAGAAACGTAAATATCACAACGTATAATGTGCAGCTACCATGCAGTCTGTGTGCCCGACTGCATCTAGACGTCTTGTGATGACGAACACTAGCACGTGCGTTTGAGTAACCTCGTGATCTTGAGGAAGCTAATATCGTACTCCGACGCGCAAACCTCCTCAGTTCCACGGTTCGAAACGGAGTGGATCGAGAGTGGAAGAAAGAAACCAACAAAACAACGTCAACATTGCTGACAACTCGGGAACTGCACAACACTTCTATTCATCCATCCAGGCAACGTTCATTATGTCTATGTCTACAGGCGATGCAGCCTTACTGAATCGAATGTTGAGCGAGTACTCTCTGAACGACAGCACTCGTGACAAACTGGCCGGAATGGGTCTGGGAATGGGACTCAGTTGCATCAATTTTCGTCACCACTTGTTGGACCGACAGATTGACCCCAAGCCGTCTCAACTCCTTCAACTGACGATGGAATGCGGCTACAAGTCTTTCAAAACGGACGTTCTAGATTGGTACAAACTAGGCCGTGAAATGCGCGGAAGTCTGAAGACGCCAACAGCCTTGCCTGTCCACATCGACGTCGGTGTCAATTACAATCGTAAGAAGGAGTCTCGTATCTTGCAACGAAACGAAGGCCAGAAAGTCCACACGAGAACCGTCCGTTTTAATATTGGAAGAAACGCTAGAGAAAACGACGATCAGAGGTATTCAAAACAGTGCCGTATCTATGCATGGGGTGTTTTAGAGGGTGTTGTTGGGGGTTCAGTGCACAAAAAGCATAGGCGGGGTTGCTTGTCTATTTTTGTTTTAAATAGAGTGATTGTATGTACATAATTATACAGTACCAAGATGATACGTATATACATGTACAGTTCTGTAGGAATGAGCATTTCCATACTAGTTGATATGAATTATGTCCCAAAATATATATGCGGTGGTATAGACCAAGTCTGCATACTATTATTGCTAATAAGCACAACGTCGCGTCGTAATCAAAGTAGCACTTGTCAACATTAAGTTAATAGTATATCTCTTATATAAACAGTAGCGTGTGAGTTGATAAAATTAATATTAATTTTAAACAAATATCAATTTTAAATGTCCCTCAATTTTTTATTTGCTCGCCGCTGTTCAAAGTCTTTCTTGTGACAGCTAATTATACCTAAGCATATGTCCACAGTAACATAAACTAGAATGTCGATGGACTCGCTTCGTCTTTTAGGGATGGCAACAATGATGGCGACCGTTCCTCCTCTCGTCTTGATATGCTCATCAAGATCAAGAAAGAAAAGGTGGAGTCAGACAAAGGGAAACACGACGAGAGAGTTCAGATTTGCAAGGATATAATACGCGAAGAGAACCGGGGAGCTACTCACTTCATCTCTTCGGTGGAATTGGGAGCAACGATTTACACCACTTCAAAGGTCGTGATTGCTGAAACAAAGTCCCAGTTTTCGATGAAAGCAGGGGTACGAGCATCGAGTCTTTCGGCATTAGACATTGCATTTAAAGAAGATAATCTATCTCTTGCTGCCAACTACGACAGTCGTATATCTGCTACCATCGATCCGAGGGTCAAACTGGAGGGAGCGAGGACGGTGGTAAGTGAAGAATGCGAGCGGCTTATTGGATATGAGGTGAGTCCTGTGTGGCTACTTGTAAGCGAACCAGACTGGCGCAATGCAATGAAAGAAGCGTTACTGCTGTACGTGAAAGAAGAGCTGGCTGCTTCACCCTCAGTGATTGCATCAGGTAATTATCTTCGCTTTCTGGAATGACAACGTCTAATAGAATATAATAATGCTCAATGTATTTGCAAAGGATAGTTGGCAATGTAGTTGCTATTTTCTATTTTTTCTTTCTTAATTAATTTCGTTAGTAATGTGGCTGTCTATTATTTAATCCCAACATACTATTGCACATATATAGTTGCCCAATGTTTTGTAGGAGGACCATTTTTGATCGGAGCTGGGAACTACTGTTTGAGACGTAGTACAACGTCACATCCACAAAAAGACGCAGAAGAACCAGGTGAAAGACACGACAACGGTATGATACAGCCGCTTGATATCAACCCCAACAAAGACAGAAAGCAACCAAACCAAGTAAACGCAGTTACCGCCACTATTCAGTCGAAACGAAATGAAGGTAAAGGTGACATCGAGAGTGTGCGACTGGATGTAACCGAGAAAGGCACCGTCAAAGAAGATGAAACGATTAAATTTTTTGTTGATATTCCACGTTACCAGGGTGGCTCGACATCTGTTGAAGGCGATGACGATCCAATAGAAGATCCAAACAGTGGATTTTACATCTACTGCAAAGTAGACGGCACCAAACTATTCTTGTGCGCAGACTCGAAAGACGAAAGCAAGGTTTGTCTCGCTACTAGTGTTCCTTATTCCAACGCTTACGCTCGATTCTACTTGGAGTTTCCGAGTACGCGCCGTCTGGCACCCGTTTCTCGTTGGGCAAAGGATTCGTTGCACGTGTTGAGGAAGACTGCTTACATGAAACGCCGTCAGTATCTTGTCATTGATACACAGACTAGACAGCTGTCGTTT